>NC_068402.1:40316043-40408543 GCF_023724105.1 Carassius gibelio | reverse complement strand
TACTATTAATGGCAAATTGAATGCTTGGAAATGTAAACTGATATGTCCAACTGACACACTACAGCAAAAGATAGAAATAACTGACTTAAAACCATTTTAGCTGAAAATACTAGTGTCCTAATCATTTTGGCTAACATTTTGTTGTGTGTGTGTGTCTGTGTCTGTGTGTGTAGGTGTGTGCGTGCGTGCGTGTGTGTGTGTGTGTGTGTGTGTGTGTGTGTCTGTGTGTGTAGGTGTGTGCGTGCGTGCGTGTGTGTGTGTGTGTGTGTGTGTGTGTGTGTGTGTCTGTGTCTGTGTGTGTAGGTGTGTGCATGCGTGCGTGTGTGTTCGTGTGTGTGCGTGTGTGTGTGTCTGTGTGTACTTGTCTACCTATCCAACAGGGGACCATGGTGTCGTTACACACTCACCAACAGGGGACCTCTGAGCTAAGAGGGGACATTTTTCAGGTCCCCTGTTAGACATGCCTTAAATCATGCTAAAATCAACTGAAAAAGCCCCTGGTGAAGTTTTTTTAATTTTGACCAAGTGGGGACCTGGACGTGTGTGTGTGTTTAAACTCATTTTCAGCAGCGCCCCTGTAGGCCGGGGCAGGAACTGTAAGGGCAAATTCACACACGTCGTTCACACTCCTCTATTGTCTGAATGCCTGCTGTTCCAGAGAGACTCTGAGGCTCTGAGAGGAGATTGAACACAAACCAGTCTTTTAAACTCCTAAACTCTTCTAAACTCTTAAAACATTCATATTCTCGAACATCCAGGAGGACCACATTACAGTGAGGCAAAATAGTGTCTGAATTATTAGCATTATTATTTCACTCTAATGCTAAAAAAAGTTTATTTTTATATTTTTTACCCCAAAATGTTTTAACAGTGTATGTTGAATGTCAAGAACTGGTATTTTATTGTTATCATCAACATTGCCATTGCATGCACAGATATTGACAATATTAAATATTGTTAAATGTAAGGTCAGCCGATCAGGCGTCACACTTCACCATCTAACAGGGGACCAGTGTGCTTTTTTTTTTTTTTTTTTAATGCAACAATCAATAAATAATTTTGAAAAACTGACATATTATAACCAAAAATTCCTCATAAAGTAGACTACCAGTAAATTTGATAAAAATTATTCTGCCAATAGACCTGACGATTTTTTGCTTAAGTGCTATCTGATATTATCAAGATGAATTTGTTCTGACAGGTTAAATCTGAGTTCTTGTCATCTTTTATTACCATTATCTAAACTATAGCAAATAAACTGTGATAATGTGTGAAATGTTCAAGGTGTCTGAATAAATGTAGTTTTTACTGTATACATACACAATATGCGTATATGTACTTATAATACTGACACATTGAGAAGTGTCATTATAGTTAGTTTGTTAGTACTTAGTTTCTTTATTTTTCAAATAATAATAATAATAGTAATAAAAAGTAGTAATATAATTAGAGTCAGCCAGCTGTCAACAGTTCAAGGGCAGAGGTAATGCCTCTTATAATTAACTATATATATATATATATATATATATATATATATATATATATATATATATATATATATATATATATATATATATATATATAATTATTATCATTATTTTTACATTTATTTGACATTTTCTTGGCTTTAACCCCAATACACTTCTCAACGTATGAATGCAATCAAAACCCATTCCTGAGAAGGTCCTATCAGTGATGATAATTTGATCAGACAGATAGATAGATGGATGGATGGATGGATGGATGGATAGATAGATAGATAGATAGATAGATAGATAGATAGATAGATAGATAGATAGATAGATAGATAGATAGATAGATAGATAGATAGATAGATAGATAGATAGATAGATAGATAGATAGATGGATGGATGGATGGATGGATGGATGGATGGATGGATGGATGGATAGATAGATAGAACAGATAGATGGAATAGTGCTAATGTTGATCTGAACACTTAGGTCCCCTGTTAAATGGTAAACTGCGACATCTCTTTGGTTGCTTTGACATTTCTTGAAGATTTCATGTTGACTGAAAATATTCACTTGGCTAAATTTCTAAATCAATGTTACAATCAACATATATTGTAACATTATATTATCATCCTTGCCATAGCATTCAGAGATGGTGAGAATGTGAATTATTGTTAAATGTAAGGTCAGCTGATCAGGCGTCACACTTCACCATCTAACAGGGGACCAGTGTGCTTTAGTCTAGTGAAATCACCACTACATGCACAGATCTGTTGCTGTGTACGTTTAGTATGTACAGTTTAGTCTGTGTAGAAATGACCATGCAGTAGTGAACAAAATGGAGACCTAAACATGGAAACATTGAAATGAACTGATTTTGTTCAAGTGAAAAAAATTATTGAACATCATTGAACCAAATTTACACTTCAGATTTCACCAACAAATCTTTTGACATTGTATGGGTAAAACCAGCAGATAGAGCTCTTTAAGGTAACAATTGCAGGTCAGTACGTTTAATAGTAAAGAGTGCATTTGTCAGATAAAATGAGTTTGGTCCCCAGTTAGATGGTGATGTGCGATACATGTCTGGCTGATTTGCCCTTTCTCTAATAACAAACGCACTTTAAAGATTCTGGAGCTCAAAACTCAACAATTTTATTACTGACGAATACTGTTAAATTTAAAGGGTTTATCGTGGACTACGGTGTTTATAGTTTTTATTCGTTTAATATGCAAATTTTACATTATTTCGAGTTTAATGAAACAACTTTTTTCTGTCAAAAACAATTGTGTTTGACATGAGTAGCATATTTTACTAACTATTCAGCAGATGTTGTAAAAAATGCTTGAAAAAAATCTTACATTCCATCTTAAAATCTTAAATTTAATTTTAACAACAGTTTGTAAGTAAAAGTTCTTAATGTCAGTTTACAGTTAACCCTTGGCCTAAATGTTTAGTTAGTCCATTTAGTGCAGTTTTTCCATGTGCAGGGTATTTCACTGGTTTCATTGAGATACCTTTGCATCAACAGACAAACGCTGTGGACAGGGACATTTATTACGTCAGTTTACATGTCTTTTATCTCAAACTCAATTCAGCTGTATTTTATGATGACGGTGTTTATGGAGTGGAATTATTTTCAGCAATTAATACCTCAATGTTGAAACTTTTCACAGAAAAGTATTTTTAATACTTTTATAATCTTTCTTGCACTAAATGTCCATGAGTATGTGTACGCCAATATATTATTTAATCAGGAAATAACATTTGCCCATAGATTCTGCATATTGATGCTAAAGGTTTCTCATTCAAAGCCATGGAGCACCTGCATGTGGAGAAACAGTGTTTTCTGTCAGTATGTGACTGGTTGAGAACACTTGTACTGTTTAAGCAGTGTGGAAATAGACACACAAGAGATTCTGTTAGAATGAGTTTGGTCCCCAGTTAGATGGTGAAATGTGACGTCTATTTGGCTGATTTTGCCATGAGAAGCCTACTAAGTTTAATTCTATTAAGAGATTTTTTACCTTATTTCTGAATGTAATAATGACAAATGAGTTACACATATTATCTGTCTTTATACACAATTTTGACTACAATGTATATTAGTATATTACTTATATTACTAAAAATTGCTTAAATTACTTTTGAATTGTTCACTAGTAGTATTAATATGGTTTTATTTTTTTACCCTAAAATCTTTTTACAGTGTTTGTTGAACGGGTATTTTAGTGTTATGATCAACATTGGCGTTGCATGCACAGATAGAGAGAATGCTAAAGGTAAGGTCAACCAGCATCACACTTGACCATCTAACAGGGGACCAGTGTGCTTTAGTTTAGTCACATCACTTCTACACTCTAAAAACCCATAAGTTCTAAATACTCAATTTTTTTGTGGACACCAATTATCTAAAAAAAAAAAAAAAAAAGAATAATTAAGCAACTCTAATTTTTTTATTTACTTATACATTATAATAATTACATGAATTAATTTAGTCAAGTCAAGCTAAAAAGCTTTTTTTTTTTTTTTTTTGCTTAATGTTTAAGTGCAGTTTACTTAAAACTGCTTATCATACATAATGTTTTTCATTTAGCAATTATTTTGGTACTTTATAAATTACAAATACTAACTAAAAAAAGAATCAAAAACTAAAAAAAATATTCAGCCTTTTTTAAACCGCACGATCGGTGTATTTCTGAATGTGAAACACTGGAAGATCATCTCATCACAGCTGCAGTGTTGCAGGACATTTCATTGTCCATGATAACACAATCAGCAGGAGAGGGGCTTGTGTCAGTGATGTCTTATCGTCAGAGACTAAAGTAGACATTAATATGTAATGTCAACAGAGTGGGGGGAACTTTAACATCAGAACCCAGAAGAGTATTTCACCATGGGATCGTTCTAGAGCTGGGCGATATGGCCTAAAAAACAAACAAACAAAAAACTATTTTTTTCATAAAAAAATCTGATTTACAATTTTAATTGATTTTCCCCCTACTTAAAATCAATATTCAGATGACATAGAAGTAGTTCCAAAGCAGTTAAAATGTCATTCTTTATAATTTAACAGTCAAATTTAAAACTGAGACAAGATTTTATATATACATATAAATATATATATAAGGTCTTTCCAGCTTTAAGGTAATGCTGCCTTTTTTAATATATATATATATATATATATGTATATTAAAAAAAGGCAGCATTACCTTAAAGCTGGAAAGACCTTATTGTTTTTTATACTAGCCCATCATTCATCTAACCATCCACTCAGCGTTCAGAGCTGTTCAGATTAAACTGCAGCTCCGCAGTGAAACAGTGTCATGGACGGAGGACAGAGCAAGTGGAAATATATTTTCTAGGCTATATTTTCCATCTTGTAATGCCACAGGTTTAGGTTATTTATTGATTGATTTAAATATAAATTATTTGTAATAGAGCAGACACTGTCTAACCATGTCTACACTGAACGTGAGAGTTGTGCCGTGCCCCGCTGAGCTGAAAGTGTGTCTAGACTTGATGACATCACACTACAGTGTCACATCATCTGAACGTAGTGTCAGTAAATTTGATCATAAACAGAACGAGCATCATTTCACTGATGGGGATCGTGTCGCATCCAGTGTAGACAACATCAGACACAAATATTGAAGCAGTTATGTTCATTTTTGAAAAACGATGTTTTTAATAAATAGCTAAATAAGCAAAAAATAATATAAATATGCAAGCAAGCGCAAGTTTGGGGGTTTGATTCCCCGGGAACACATGATATGTAAAAATTGATAGCCTGAATGCACTGTAAGTCGCTTTGGATAAAAGTGTCTGCTAAATGCATAAATTAAATTTTTAATTTAATTTTAATTTAAATAAGAAAGTTTTAGGCTGTGAGTGTGTGCAGTTTACACTGTAGAAAATAAATAGAAGCATCGTCAAGTTATGTTTACCACAGGCATTATTTTATTCATAAATTGAAAAACTCTCAATGCAACGCACAGCTCTAACATCATAGTTCTACCACTCTTATTTCAGATCTATTATGGCACTTAATTCTTACATTTCATGTCCTAAAGAACATTTATTCTCACACATGTACACTGGGAAAGCATGAAGGGCTCCTTTCATGTTGACATCATGTAAAAAAAAAAAACTATAATTATAAAAAAACGGTAATAGAGGCAGTTAGTGTTTGTGATTTGCCCTCACATGAAGAACAGACGTTTAGACTGTCATGAATGTCTGTGAAATCCTGCAGGTCTCTGATATGGTGAAACCTAGAAAACCACAAAAACATAAAGTGTTTAACCGACATTGGAAAAGAGAAAGCCAAGTCTGTGTCCTGTTATGTTCGGACACTTCACACAACTTGAAGTTACAGTACCTGAAGTGTTGAGGCTCACTCTGATATATTCAGCATCCAGCTCAGCCTGCAGTTTAAGAAAGATTTGTAAAGGTTTACTACAAGTTTGTACATTTCTTTTGTAATTTTAATATATTACAATATTCATGTCTGTGTATAAGCTTAAACCTAATTTTGGATTAGTACTCTTAGAAGCTAGTTGTTTAAAAACAGACCAAAAAACAGACAAACACACGTTTATCAGGGCATTTCCCCAAAAAAGCACTGTTTGGCTAAGATGAGCATAGAAACATTTGACACCAAATGGTCTCAACAATCGACTTGCTCATAATGCTTTTGAGAAACACAGTCCTGAACATCACAGTTAACACCAGTGACATTCAAATCATTTAGTGATGAAATGCCAGCTAACGTTAAGATTAGTGTCCTTCTTAGACGTTAACATCATACTGTAAGCAGTGATGCTGAAATAGAATCCAGATCAATGCACATTCAAAAGCACTTGGGCGCTCTGTAAAAACAGCATTTCCCAAAAATAAAAACAATCCTTTTATCGTGATATTCAATAAGACATTTTCACAATTGTTTTGATGTACTTACAAGTTGTTCCATAAGTTTGCTCCAGTCGCTTGTGATTATCCGCCGTGTTGAATGGATTCTTCTGAACGTCGATTAGAACAACAACGTGACGTCACAGAGTAAACTTAAAATTAATAATTTAAATAGAAAAGTCTACTCAAAACCCCACGTTAAGCCACACAAAAAAATAAAACAATTCCTCATTCAGAAAATGTAATTTTTGTAAGTTGCATCAATGATTTAAAAGACTTTAAATGATCTTTTCACGTTAGTAGTACAGTTCAGGTTCAGACCTGTTGCTGTGTAAGTTTAGCATGTTCAGTTTAGTCTGTGTAGAAATGACCGTTCAATAGTGAACAAAATGGAGACCTAAACATTGAATCATACATACACACACATATATATATATATATATATATATATATATATATATATATATATATATATATATATATATATATATATATATATATATATATATATATATATATATATATCAGTATCTACAATGTGTATGATGGTCTTTCCTGGCTAGTGCATTATAAAAAAGTAAAATAAAATCGGATTATTTGTCAAGCTACATAATCTTAAATCAGATCAATCTGAATCAAAGTGACTTGTTTTAAAGAATCCCCACACCCCCAGTTCCCCCAGCAGTGTCTGGTAAACTGATGTCTCCTCTCTTCATATGCTAATAACACTAATGCCTCCACATTATCACCTGGCCTCTCACAGCGAGAAGATATTTGGACATACAAGCAAAGCCCAGAAAAGAAAGCAGGTCTATTTAAGTGTATTTTAGAAATGAAATGATACAAATAGTATTTAATTATACCAGATATTAATTTATTTTTATTAAATTTAGGTTGAAACTCAACATTTTTGCAAAGAAAGTTCTTTATATTTTAGGCATTGTATATTATTTTATTTTTAAACGCTAGATAAATAAAATAAGATCATTGTAGTAAGTCAGGGGAACACTTTTATTAAGTCAGGCATTTGTTGAACACACTGCTGGGTACTTTTACAGGTACTTAAAAAAAAAAAAAATACAGGAGACCTTCTTTCCCATAACATGCACCAATCCAGCATCAGGTTTATGCTCTGTGGTCTCTCAAACACTGGATAATATCAGTAAAAAAATATATATATCATTTCCCTTAGGGCTTAAATGAACCTGATCATTTAAATATAGCTCAGGTTTGTCAAACACTATGTGTGGATGATGGACAATGCTCCATTAACACAGAGAACAAACTTGGTCATCACATTGTTCACAAACTTCCTGACCTTTCCTCCAGTGGTGCCTCAGGTCGATTGAAGAAAGCATAATCTTCATTTGTTCAGTTCTTTCTTTAAGACACTGTTGGAAGAAAGGAAGGAGGTCACCCCAAACACTGGACCTGGGAGGACACACTGAGATTGGTGCCCATGGTTTCCCTTGCTTGCTTTCCACCACGTCGAATGTAGCAGTCCCAACAATCCAGATTCTGCATGCAGCTGATAGAAAATATACAATGCAAATTATTAATTATGGTTCAAATCTTTGGAGGTTCCATAATCGCTGAATAATGTGTTTATAGGATGTTTATTTTATTGTTACATTTCCAGTCTTTAACATGGACAGCCAAAACTCACAGGTTTAAACGTTAAAGATGGTCCCTGAAACTGAAAGATATTCAAATCAATATACACTAACACTAAGAGGTTTACTTGTCTTGAATTGAGATTGACATTTATGATTCTTGTTGATTGTGGCAATTCCATTTTTGGGAGTATATATTTTTGTATTCAGAACATTTTATACTCAAAATATATTGAGTAGCAACATACCTTTTTTTGAGGACTGAACTTTCTGATGAAGTGATATTCTTGTTTAGAGTGAACAATGTGAACTGTTGACTTGACTTTTCTTAAAAGAAATAAGGAAAGACAGTTTTGTTAAACATGTTTAAACATAGTTGCTACATTTGTAGAATAAGTGATTAGAAAATGTAGAACTTACTCATGTTGTAGGATATGTTCTCCTTTCTAGCAGCCAGATTCATTTTAATAGTGAGTGAATGTTCTGTGATTATAAAGCAGCACTTCCTCCAGCTGGAGAGCGATTGGTTACATCAGGATGTGATCACTGTCTGTATGATGCGGTCTGTATGAACGGTCATCTGTATGATCAGCTTCTGTATGACCAGTCATCAGCATGCTGGCCATTCTCTTATGTATTGCATCTCGACCTGATGAGTCACTCTATGTCTTATGTTTTTACTTAAGTTTAACTATTTCTGATGGCAAGAATGGCTGTTTTAGTGTTATTATCAACATTGTTGTTTCATAGATAAATAGAATATGAAATATTGATAAATGTAAAGGCAACCAAACAGGCGTCACAATTCACAGTCTCATTGGGGACCGTCTTTTACCCTTTTCAATCCTTGACTCTTGGTCAGGAGCCCTTGGTGTCATTTTTTAGTTTGTCCATTTAGTGCAGTTTTTCCATGTGCAGGGTATTTCACTGGTTTCATTAAGATGCCTTTGCATCAACAGACAAACGCTGTGGACAGGGACATTTATTACGACAGTTTTGTTGTCTTTTATCTCAAACACAAATTCAGCTGTATTTTATGATGACGGTGTTTATGGAGTGGAATTATTTTCAGCAATTAATACCTCAATGTTGAAACTTTTCACATAAACGTATTGTATGACTTCAGAAGACTTTGAATACAACACAAATAGTTTTTAATACTTTTATAATCTTTCTAGCACTAAATGCCCTTGAGTGTAAAAAAAAAAAAAAAAATTCCCTGATTATTTTTCAAGCTACATAATCTTAAAGCAAACCAATCCCAGTCAAAGTGACTTGTTTTAAAGAATCCCCACATCCCCCGATTCCCCCAGCAGCGTCTGGTAAACTGATTGTGCTCTCTTCTTATATGCTAATAACACTAATGCCTCCACATTATCACCTGCCCTCTCACAGCAAAAAGTACCAACAGTATCCGGGCTAACTGAGTCTCATCCAATCACGCTCCAGATATCTGGGTTGGGTTGTATACATACTCTGTTTTCCTGACAGAATCTACATTGAATTTTTTAGTTTTTTGTGAAATAAAATTCCAAAACCTTGAAGGACAAACTGCTTTTTGAGATTCCTACATTGCCTACAAGAGACCGCATACAACAAAGCCTACTAAGGCCATTTCTCATCTCTTTTTTCCATTCAAGACTGAAAAGGTAAGTTATATATTCTGAATTTAGATTCTGATAACATGTAAATGGTAGCCTTAAAAAATAAATGTCTCCCAAAAATGCAAAAATGCATGCAGACTGTTAAAATTTGCATGTAGTCTCTTAGTAAATGTCAGTGCTGTTTAATCTCTATTTACTGAATATATTTGTTCATTTGTTGATAGATTTTTTTTTGTGGTTGTTTCTAAATATTGTTTTTCATTTTGGCAAATGCAGTGTACCCTAAAAAGATCTTGAATATTTCACAGGAAAATGAGACCCAGAAGAGTCTGTCCTGAAAAGGAAGCTTTGAAATTCATCGCATCTGGGAAAGATAAAGACATATTTCAGTCAAGAGTCAAGAGGAAGGTAAGTTATCATTTAAGACTCGGTCTCCAATACTGTATGACTGCAAATATTTATTAAATACTTGGCATAGTAGCTTATGAATTTCAAGAAGTGTACTGTGCAATGTTATTACTAGTTCATAGTGTGCGGTGTGAAAAAATACAGAAACAGAAATTATAGATAATCAGTGGCTTGAATATTTAGTGTATTTTAATTTTGATGCACTGTTATAAAGATTGTAATGTACTGATAATCATACTTGATAAAATATTAAATATTGATAATCATTGGAACTCGAAAACAACTGGGACGCATATTAAACTATGTGCGTGTGTATGTGTTTGTGACCAAGGTACATTTCTATTTCAATAACTTTAGCTCATATTTCAGAGTTATTTCATGAATTGTTATTTATTTGTAGTAAATCAAATTTACTTTGAGTTTTAATGTAAAATAATGGAATTAACCTGGCAAACTTGTTACAAACAATGTTAAATCAGTTTGGTTTGGGATCAGTACGATTTTTAAATGTCTTTAAAAGAATATTATGCTCACCAAGTCTTCATTTATTTAATAATAAAAAGTACAGTGAAAACTATAAAATAGTTAAATATTATCACAGTTTAAAGTAACAGTTCTCTCTCTCTCTCTCTCTCTATATATATATATATATATATATATGTATATATATATATATATATATGTATATATATATATATATATATATGTATATATATATATATATATATATATATATATATATATATATATATATATATATATATATATATATATATATATATAGGCAAGATATCTATAGATATCTCGATATAGGTCTATTCAGTTTATTTTAAATAAATGCTGTAATTTTGACCTTTATTTTCATTGAATATCCTAAAAAGTACTATATATCACAGTTTCCACAAAACTATGAAGCAGGAAAATATGCTTTCAACACTGATAATATAAGAATCATTATTAATGATTGAGAACCAATAATAATTGATCATAAAAGAACATCAATTCTGCTAATTCAAATGATTTCTGAAGATCATGTGACACTGAAGAGTGGAGTAATGATGCTGACATATTTCACAATTTTAAATTCATTTTACAATATTTCTGATCAGGTAAATGCAGCCTTGATTAGTAGTTTAAAAGCATTAAACCAGTCTTCCTGATCCCAGACTCACTGGTTAGGTGTTGATCCTGTGAGAGGTGTGATGTTTGTGGGGGAGAGAGAGAGAGCGTGAACAGAGCAGATAGCACTACAACACAATAGAGATTACTGATCAAAGTGAAGAAAAAACAAACCGCATTGGTATGGTCTTTACTATATTTCATAAAATAGTACCACTTTCCCATAAGATGTCATTGGTTAACACTAGTTAACATGAAAATCACTTTTAAATTGTTTATTAATGTTAGTAAACATTACTTTCATCATTAACAAATACAATGTTTGATTTTAATAATGTATTAATAAATATTATTTAATGTAGTTTAGCTAACATTAACAAAAAATAAACAGTTGTATTTTTTTTAATGTTAACAAAGCTTAAATATTTAAACAAATGTATTGCTCTTTGTTAGTAAATGTGTCCTGTCCATCGCTCAGTGTTTTTAAATCAAACTTAAAGACTCATTTTTACACCCTTGCATTTGAGTGATGCGGTGTACGGTTCTTTTGATGTATGTTTTTAATTTTTTAAAATGTGTATATATACATATTTTTTATTTAAATTTTTGATCTCTGTTGCTTTTAAAGTAACCTTTTCTTGTAAAGCACATTGGATCAATGATGGTTGTGTTAATGTTGTGCTCTATAAATAGAAATTGACTTGACCTGACTTATTGTAAAGTGAAACTTTACACTTCACAGTGTTCAGATCAACATTAGCACTATTCCATCTATCTGTTCTATCTATCTATCTATCTATCTATCTATCTATCTATCTATCTATCTATCTATCTATCTATCTATCTATCTATCTATCTATCTATCTATCTATTAAAAAAAAAAAAATCCCAATTGGCCTCCAAGATCAAACCGGTCCCCAGTTAGATGGTGAAGCATGACGTGATCTGTTTGGTTGCCTTTACATTTAACAAATTACATTTATTTATTTATTTATTTCTGAATATAATGGCAATGCTGATAATACCCTAAAAATGGAGCCTCTGAAAAATGTCAGTGTTAAACAGCTAAAGTAGCCTGGTTAAAAGATATTTTACTGAACTCAACTGAAAATTTTCAATGCAGCAAGCTAACATATAATATTGTTTCTTAACTTAACATATAATGTTGTTTCTTAAATTAACATATAATGTTGTTTCTTAACTTAACATATAATTTTGTTTCTTAAGTTAACATATAATATTGTTTCTTAACTTAACATATAATATTGTTTCTTAACTTAACATATAATGTTGTTTCTTAACTTAACATATAATTTTGTTTCTTAAGTTAACATATAATATTGTTTCTTAACTTAACATATAATGTTTACAATGTGTCTGTGATGTAAGAAGAGGTGATTCAGTCTAACAGGCGTCACACGTCACCATCTAACTGGGGACCAAACTCATTTTATCTAACACATGCACTCTTTACTGTCAGAAGTATTGACATGCGATTGTTACCTTAAAGAGCTCTTTCTGCTCTTTTTAGCCCATAAATTTGTTTTGTTGATGTAAATTAAACAAACTAATAATGCTTTACTTGAGAAATTAATGTAATTATTTTCTTCTCGCCTTTTATTGTTTGATTAGCATTAATGCCAACACTTAACTCAAGCCACAAAACAAGATTTTTACAGATAAAAAAAAAGGAATCTTAATGACCAACTTCTTGTCTAAAAATGTTTGACTGGAAAAATCATCTTGTAATCAATATAATTTCAGTTCTACTTTCTGAGTATGAATTATCATATGCAGTAAAAACAACAACACTCAAGCTCTGTAAAAGGTTTTGTTCAACTGCCTGGATTCTCTCCTGCATGATTTTATCTGAGTCTCTTTAGACATTGGAACCGTACATGAATTATGAGCTTCTAGAAGTGGGATCACAATGTGTCAGTCATCACCGATGTGATGTTGAAATCGACTGATTGAAAGTGAAATCCTTTTCACAAACTGAACATACAAATAAACACATAGCAAATAACATAATAGTCATATTACGTAGAAACAATAAGTGCTTTCTATGTATTCAAAGTGCAAATAGAGAAATTTTTCAAGCAAGACAGATCTGTAGACAACTACAAAACCTGTTATAGCCTACATACTAATAACAGTCTAGATATGTTATGAAGCCTAACTTGCGAGCATCAGGGAGTCACTCTCAAAATGCGGGGTATTAAAATCCCTTTTAAATACGCGTACATATTTCGATTTAATGATTGCGGGATCACTCGGCTGTGCTCTGAACATACATTATAGATTACAAAACATTAATTTTGTCAGACACTCTACAACGAATCCTCCTTTGATGTTTCTTATCGGCCAGTGAGCATCATTTTTGTTTGTGTTGAACAGAAAAAAGTCAAATAATAAAAACAATTCCACACAGGCTAAACTGTACATACTAAACATACACAGCAACAGATCTGTGCATGTGGTGATTTCACTAGACTAAAGCACACTGGTCCCCTGTTAGATGGTGAAGTGTGACGCCTGATTGGCTGTAATAATTCACATTCTCACCATCTCTGAATGCTATGGTAAGGATGATAATATAATGTTACAATATATGTTGATTGTAACATTGATTTAGAAATTTAGCCAAGTGAATATTTTCAGTCAACATGAAATCTTCAAGAAATGTCAAAGCAACCAAAGAGAGGTCGCAGTTTACCATTTAACAGGGGACCTAAGTGTTCAGATCAACATTAGCACTATTCCATCTATCTGTTCTATCTATCTATCTATCCATCCATCCATCCATCTATCCATCTATCTATCTATCTTTAAAAAAAAAAAAAAAAAAAAAAGAAATATTAGCCTCCAAGATCAAACCGGTCCCCAGTTAGATGGTGAAGCATGACGTGATCTGTTTGGTTGCCTTTACATTTAACAAATTACATTTATTTATTTATTTATTTCTGAATATAATGGCAATGCTGATAATACCCTAAAAATGGAGCCTCTGAAAAATGTCAGTGTTAAACAGCTAAAGTAGCCTGGTTAAAAGATATTTTACTGAACTCAGTTGAAAATTTTCAATGCAGCAAGCTAACATATAATATTGTTTCTTAACTTAACATATAATGTTGTTTCTTAAGTTAACATATAATATTGTTTCTTAAGTTAACATATAATGTTGTTTCTAAAGTTAACATATAATATTGTTTCTTAACTTAACATATAATGTTAATGTGTCTGTGATGTAAGAAGAGGTGATTCAGTCTAACAGGCATCACACGTCACCATCTAACTGGGGACCAAACTCATTTTATCTAACACATGCACTCTTTACTGTCAGAAGTATTGACATGCAATTGTTACCTTAAAGAGCTCTTCATTTTACTTTATTTTTGCTATCCTCAAATTAACTATAGTTTGTTTTGTCTTAATATTTTTTGGTTTGACTGAAACATATATATATCTGTGTGATTGCATTCATATATTAAGAAGTGTATTTGTATTAGTGTCAAGCCCAGAAAATATCTGCACGTCATACAAATTTATTAAACATTTTGGATTTCTATCAGAATATTTCTTCAATGGTGATATAGTGTGAATGTTTCAAAGTTTAGAGTTGCATTTAAATACAGTTAGATTGTAAAGAAACACTTGGTACAATTGCCCTAATGTTCGCACACACAGTTGCATTGCAGTCTATGGAGGTCCTCTGTTGGATAGGTAGACGTCACTCAGGTCCCCACTTGGCATGTTTTAAAAAAAAATTTAAAATGCATTTTTTCAGTTATATTATGAAAAAAGACCTCAAATGAAAATTTTGTATGTAATTTTTGTTTCTTAAAAATGACCAGAAACACTGGTCCCCTCTTGGTCAGTGTAGAGTGATAGTCCCCTCTTAGTAACATAGACGTGTATGTGTGTGCGTGTGTGTGTGCGTGTGTGTGTGTATGTGTGTGTGTGTGTGTGTGTGTGCGTGTCTGTCTGTGTCTGTGTGTGTAGGTGTGTGCGTGCGTGCGTGTGTGTGTGCATGTGTGTGTGTGTTCAGCAGCCGTTTGCAGTGAGCCGGCGCTCTGATAAAGCTTTCTATCAATCCTGTTCAAGCCTGCATCAAAACTGCATCAGTCCTTCTGCCCTTGAGCCCCTTTCAACAGTCGACTTCAAATTTTGACAGCAAAATAAATTGAGTGTGTATTTGTGTGTGTACGCTGGAGGAAAAACACTATATATATATATATATATTATTTTATTTTATTCTTAAAACACTGGTGCAGTAAATGTCATTGTGGCGTTTGGTCTGATGTAGATCGCAGTGCTGACGGTGTGTTTTCTTCATGACCCACACACACTGAACTATCAGTAACCAGGTTTGCAGAAGTGCCTCGGGCCAGCTGGCGGGGGAGGGGCGTGTCCAGCCATCGGCCAATCAGGGTGCAGAACTCTGCGTGGTGCCGCCCCTTCCTGAGCAGCGGCTGGCGTTTAGCAGCCCATCTGGCACAATTCAGAGGAAAACACTCGCCACAGAAAAGCCTCTCAAATATTTACTCTGGATAAAAATAATACGAGCGATAATGCAAACTTCCTCTATCTCTCGCCCTTTAGAAAAGAGAGGCTTTTGTTCCAGTTTCCATTAGCGGGCAGGAGCGAATTTGCATATGACTGGGACTTGCTGCTTTCTTCTTGAACAACTGCTCGTAGCTGCGTTGGGAATCATGTCCTCACAGGGACTGCTGCCTGATCAGTAAGGACTAATGTATGATGCAATGAGTCTAAACAGATCGGGCATCTCTTACCTCCTCCAGATTCATCTCGTCTGGACTCTCCCAGAGTCTGATGAACTTCCCGGGCCGCTGTTTCTTCAGCGGCACCACCACGATGTAGTAACCCCTACAGAGAGAGCCAGACAGAGACTATAAGGTTGTGCTGACATCCATCAAGATTAGCTCCAATCAATCTGGACTTTCCAATCCACTCGGGATGACACTGGATTAAGCACATGTTTGACGAAAGAGAGCGACCCTCAGTAAACACATCAATAACCTGTCAACCTCACCGCGCTTTAGTGTAGTTTCACACTGCTGGGTTCAGTCTCGCGCTTCACACACACTAACGAGGGTCTCTGATGACAACATTCAGCTCTTACTCTCATCCTCTTCTATGACTTACTTTCTCCCAAAAGACACAAAAGAGATATCTTTAAGACCGTTAGTTACTCTTTTTTCATAGAATTAATTCAAATGTGGTCTGAACAACTCTTTCTTTGTCATTTTCAGGTGAACTTTCCTCTCATAATAACAGAGAGCTCTTCTAGTATTCCCATAGTCCAACACAGCTATGATATTAACAATCGCAGCAGTACTTCTCAACCAGCACGGTCTTGAATCTGGCACAAATGTTTGCTAGTCACTAGCATCGACTCGATCCGTTTTGCTTGGTCAGAGGCTGATTGACCCTTTTATTTTAGCTAACACTTTATTTTGATAGTCCACTTTAATCATTCTACTAACAGTAAGTAACTTTGCAACTACATGCCAACTAACATTCATTAGCGTATTAATATACTTTCTGCACTTTATTTTGATGGGAGCACAACATAGAACACACTGTACACGAACATAAGAATCTTTGCAAGTATGTGTCAACTTATTCCACTAACCCTAAACCTAAGCTAACTGTCTACTCTGAGAGTCAGTAAACATGTAGACTATTGCACAATAAAGTGTAAACTTTAAGAAAACAAATTAAATGAAAACAAAAGAAAACAAAAACTGATCTTTAATGCTCCAGGGTTATTGTTAACTCAAACTTTCACTTTCACTTTTCACTTTCAACTAAAATTAATTACTTTAAAATAAACGTTGACTGAAATAAGTGAATATAACATCATCACATAAAGCATGATAGTCTATCAGTGACACTAAAATAACCCTGTAATGCACAGAACAAGGTACACATATCTATCAGTGGTTTGCCCAATCTTGTTTCTTAGATTTGATTTTAAGTTTGATGTCAGCTTCTTATCTGCTACCAGAGATTCCCAACCTTGAAAGTGAGGGAAATAATAATAATAATAATAATTATTATTATTATTACTATTATATTTATTTTTTGTATGAGGCAAAAATGTGCATGTTTTAAAATAAACATGCCTCATTAAAACAGACAATCAATGCTGAAATGCTCTATATGCTCAGTATAAATACATAGAGACCCTGAAAATACATTAAGACTTGAATCCTTCCCATTATAAAGTGACACTATATCCTGATCATTTGGACTTAAATTCCAAGTCAAACGAACAAGAATGCACAGAATCTTAATATATGTAGATGCAATGTGAATTAGCGATCAGTTTTTGTTCACTGAGATGCACTGAACTGACATTGAGGTTTCTGTACCAAAACCATACTGTGGACCCTGACACTAATGACACTTTTCCATTACCAGTCCCAGCTCAACTCGTTTCGGCTCGGCTCACTTTTTGTTCTGTTTTCCACTCACCCACTACCCACACACACAGGACAATGGTGGAAATCGAGTGTATGCTGCTTCTGATCCTCGGGATGTGGCTGTTTCTCACAGCAGTAAGACAAATGTTGTTTCTGGAGAGGCTGAGGGCAGCAGAACGATGGTGGGGTTATTCAGGATACTCCGTCTGGAGCGTGCAGTGAATAGTGACGATTCTCTCTGACCAATCAGCAGTCTGCCGTGTTTTCACGTCACATTTTAGTATTGCCTCAGCTCACTCAGAACCTCACCAGAAAAAAGCTATCGAAGCAGGTACAGGTACAACTTTTACACAGTGGAAAACCAAACCAAGGTGAGTCGAGTCGAGGCGAGCTGGTAATGTGTAGTGGAAAAGTGCCATGAGACCTCCACTCTTATTAAACTAAGCTAAAGCATAAAACTAAGTAGAATAATTGGTAAATGCAGTCCAACACATGGGAACCGATTAAATGATGTAATGTTGAGACAGACATGAGTTGGATGGAGGTGAAGGATCTTCTCATAAAGCCATTGGTGCTGCTCTCATTAAAGCCGAACACAAAGCAGAACTGGTGCTCACTTGACTTTCTCAGCCGTCTGAACAGTGGGCAGCTCGACCGTGACCATGCCGTCTGAGCTGGTCTTGCCGATCAGGTAGGGTTTGGTGCGCAGTATGTCAGGAGCTGTCATGGTGGAGACGCGGTGCTGCAGTCCTCCGGCGCTGTTCCCACGGTTGGTGAGCAGGAACGAGTACTGCGTCTCCGGCTGAAGATTGGTGATGAGCTTCTGCGTCAGCTTCCCATCCACCTCCACGCTCTGTCCGTTATCATACAGGATCTACGAGGAAGCACCGTCACAGCAGACTTTAACCAGTTTTAATGTGTTAGCTGGAGCTAGTGACCCAAAACCTAGGGAGTAGCCTGTGTAGGCAGCATTTTAAGGGATGCTTCAAAAGTTAGACAGCATTATGAAGATGCATTAATTTGCCAAATTTTAAATCATAATTGCATGTATCCATCATGCTGTTGTTAGAGCTATATACTTAATAATATACTTAAGTGTGAACTGCATCAAATGATTTCAGACACTTAACTGCATTTTACTTGCAATTAAATGAAAACATATTATAGTTTAAATATGTATTAAATACACAGTAAAACATTAGTGTTTTTGACCCACTTAAGTACATATTTAGATGGCATTTCATAATTACTTATATTATCTTTGAAATATGGAAAGAGTATGGCTGAATGTACAGCCAAAACCAAAATATATTTTAAAAAAGTTTTAATTTGACATTATTTAGAAGATAACTTAAAAAAAAGTCACTTTAAGTCACTTAAGTTTAATTAATATTAGATGCATTTTTTAAGCTTTTAAGTACACTTACAAGTGCACCATCAATACAATTTAAGCACACTTCTTTTTGACAAAGGGAAGCTTGCTATGTAGATGCTTTGTGGCTCACAAAACCTCACGCAGGTCTCTCACCGTAAACGTCTGTGCGGGGTTGTAGTTTTCGGGAATCTCCCACGTCAGCAGCACCGAAGTCTTCATGGCAGCTCTCACGTGAAAATTTTTTGCAAACACTGCTAAAAAAAAGTTGGGGCAGATGGATTAGAGAAACAGATCTGCAGTGCTTGGTTTCACCACCTTTTAGGAAGGCAGCTAGTCAACATCAGCCTTACCTGCCAAGCACTTCGCCTGCTACCTCATGAGGACTAGCCCAGAGCTTCAACCTTACCTGCAGCTTACCATAGACTCCGCACGACGCTAACTGATTTGAACTAGCTATGCTAGGAGCATTTCAGATTCACATTGCTTCTGAAAACCAAGCTCTTTCTCACAGTTGACTTAAGGTTGTAGGAGAAGGCAAACGGGGGCAGAGAGGGTGTTGCGAGCCTCCTACCTTGGTTGATGGGTTGTGTTCTGAATTGGACGCTAGGACTGTAAGGGCCGGGGCCCTTACTGGTGAAGGCACACATTTTAATATCGTATGTGTTGTCTGCTTTAAGGCCGTCCAGCGTGACGGTGGACTCGGGTGCTGTAATGAACAGTTCTGAGGGGCTACGAGGGCTGTTGATGTCTTTGTACTGAAGGGCATATTTGATGACGGCTCCATTGCGCTCGGATAGCGCCACAGGCTGCCAGCTGACCTGAATGGTGGTGGTCGTACTACTTTGGGCTATGATGCCTTGTGGGTAACCGGCAGGAGTGTCCTCAGGTGTGGTGATCTCCTTCACCGTCTCCTCTCCGAATCCCACCCGGTTGCGGGCAGAGAGGCGGAAGATGTAGGACGCCCCCTTGTGGATCTCTTTGGTGGTGTAGTGGTTCTCGCGCTCGGAGAACTCGATTACGGTCAGAGGCTCAATGTCCTTGCGGCCGAACCGCAGTCGGTAGCCTTGCAGTGGGCCGTAAGTGTTGGTGGGTGGGTGCCACTGCAGTAAAGCTGTGCCCATATTCGTTGGACTCACCATGAGACGAGGCTTTTCTGGAACTGATAATGGAAAGACGAAACAGAGAAATGTAGAGCAGTTTAGAGGTGGATGACTGGACCTGAATCTAATATCACAATACATGTCAATATATATCAATATAGAGCACAATATAGACATTTTTACTGAAGATACAGTTATCGTGATAAGGAAACCAGTAAAATCTCTCAATTACGATTATTATCTAATCCATGAAATAGAAAAATACAGCATCTTAGAGGTCAATGATATAACCAAAATCTTATATCAGATTATCTTAGATCAGATTTCATAATAACAATAAAAACTATATAACAATATGGTTAGTTGGTCACATTTCCCAAATAATTGGATAACCCTAATTAGGATATCAGCACAAAATAGATTATTTAACAGCAGCTTAAATATCAATGTCAAATTATTAAATCAATTATGGAACTAATTTTATTTCAGCTGTTTAGCAGCTCTACAGAAGACAGTAGTGGCATTACGCACCTCAATTCAGATTCAGTGATTCAGATTAACTTCAGTTCAATAACAATGAATTCAAAAGTGATTAATTCAAGTGCAGTAAGTGATTGTTTCTCTGTCTGACATGGCTGGCAATGCTTACATAAATACTGCATTCTGTGTGAATTTGACTTTTGTTTGCAATAAGCAAGAAAAAATAACTCTATTCAGACTATGTGCGATTACCAAAATGTGTTACCAAATTTTGCATCTTGTTGCACTTAAGCGGTTTAAAATCACTTGAATGTTTAAAGATTCAAATGCTTGCAAATGCTTCATTTTATTGATGATGCAGTGCTAAAATATCATCGTGCAATGTAATCACAGACTGAAATCTCTACCGGTTGTCAAATGTATAATGTTTTATCACGTACTCCTACAACAACCATTGCTGTGCCGACCAATAGTGGTTATCAATAGGACAGTAAAAAAAAAGAAAAAAAAAACTTCCAACTTTTAAACTGTTAAAATGGAAGTGAAACTTGGGGTGGAACGGTACACAGATGTCACAGTTCAGTACGTACCTCGGTTTGGGGGTCACAGTTCGATTTCGGTACAACAAGAAAAAAATCAATAAAGAAAATCTACTATGATCGGTTTATTTTCATTAATTCTGAACAAACAGTAGTACAAATATATATACAATTATTTTATTTAAAAGTTGTGTGGTTTTGTTTATCCCGTTTTTTTTTTTTTTTTCATTGCATCTGAAAATTACTTTAAGAAACAAAAAAGCCTCTTCTCCCCTTAAAAATTGTGCATGCCCATTCAATTTGTGCACTCTGGCGCAGAAGCTGCCTCCACGTTGCTCATGTGTGGAAGACTTAAAAATGTTTGATATAAAGGTAGCTGTCCCATTTTATATAGAAATTGTTCATTTCAACAACAACAAAAATGTAATTATATTGTTAGTTTCATGGTAACATGCAATCAAGGTCTTTGGATACTATACAAGGTACAAGTTTATTTAGGCTATTGCACATGCACGGTGATATTTGCACTCGTGTCAACTTAAAAACTCTTTTTTTAAAAAGATTTTAAAGTCAATTTAATAGTATTGAAAATCAAGTTAAATCTATCTATCTATCTCTCTCACTCTCTCTCTCTCTCTCTCTCTCTCTCTATATATATATATATATATATATATATATATATATTAGTGATGTGTCGTTCTTGAACGATTCGTTTTTTTTGAACGAATCTTTAATGTGACTCGGGAAGAACGAGTCGTCTCGGGGAGTGATTCGTTCAGTCGCGCATGCGCATTATTCTATAGGTTCTGTTCTAGTCGTAGTAATTCACCTGTCCGTCAATGCAGTCTTGAGCCGGAAAGAGAATTGATTAGTTCATAGTTCGGGTCTATCGGGTTTTTGACTCGTTCCTCAATCACGTGACAGCCCCATACGCTTACCCAATGCAGTCTGAGCCGGAAAGAGAATTGATTAGTTCATAGTTCGAGTCTATCTGGTTTTTGACTCGTTCCTCAATCACGTGACAGCCCAATACGTTAAACCCAACGCAATATGAGCCGGAAAGAGAATTGATTAGTTCATCTCATGAGTCTTCGGGTCGAGTCGTCCCTTAATCACGTGACAGACCCATACGCTAAAACCAATAGACACTGACAGTAAAAGAATGCAGAGAATTGAATAGTTCATCTTTCGGTTCTTCGGGTTTTTCGTTCTTTTGTACTGTGATGTGACAACATTGGCTAGAGTAATTAGTTCATTTACAACTTTCCTTACAAAATGGGCGCGTAGTACTTATTTATTATTAGTATTATTTACTCTTACAGTAACGTGATGCATTTCTGGTTTCAAATTGTTGTTTTTAATTTCTGTCATGGTGGTACTTTTCCATAACACTGAATGTGGAAATAAAGAGTTGGTTATGCTTAAAATGTTGATCTTTTTTTCTGTCTGTTTGTTTGTTTTGGTTTAGTTGTGCAGTTATTAAATCAGATTGTCTGTGTAAACCATACTTTTGTGACATATGACACTTTATAAACATTAAAAACACTGTACATACTTTTGAATAGTTGTTTATTGTTTATTATAGAAAAGCTTTGTAACAAAGAGGACAACTATTCCAAAATAAATTAAAATAATAAAAATGTAAATAATTAAAAATGAAATTAAAATTAAAAGATAATAAAGCCACATGGTCTAATAACCTTAACAAATGAACTTTAAAAGTACAATATAAATAAAAGAAAAACTAATTATTGCACAACAAGCTATTCCCAAAATAATTTTAAACCATTTGAATAAAAAATAAATGAAAATTAAGAGATACTAAAGCTACGGAGCCTTATAACAATAACAAATTACCTTTTAAAATCACAACAACAAAAATATTGCACAACAAGCTAGTCTTTTTCTAAATAAATAAAAATAAATAAGCTTTAAAATAAATAACACACTGTGGCTATATTTTTAGGACTTGCTTTAAGGCATGTTTACATTATTTAAAAAACAACAAGCTCCCTGACCTTGGATGGGCTGAGTCTGTGAGTTCTTCTATCTGAGATAATCAGCCCAGTTTTAGAAAAAAAAAAAAATCAGATGGCACGGATGTGGCCACAATGCAAAGTCTTGTCTTTGTGACTTCAGAAAGGCTTGTGTAAACTGGTGAACATCTCCTCCACCAGGCCAGAGGGTCTGATGTGCGGGGTAAGAGTGGCTCTGCAAGGTTGGCCATCATAGCATCTGAGGTCTTAGAAAAGGTAGCAGAAGGCCTCAAACTTGCTACCCTCTCGTCAAAGTCTTCCCAAAACATGGCCCCTGCACTGACAGTGCACCAGGATCTGAAACTCCTCACTCTGAGCTGGGTTAAAACTGTTAAAGCTGAAGTTATCATAACCTTAATGTCTTTAACATTAATAATTCAAATTCAAAATGTTATTTGCTTTTAATGTATGTCATTATGTCCTTTTTTGAGCAATCTTCTTATACATATATTACACCAATATGTCAAGTCTGCCTAGGAAAAGCAATTATTATACCAGCAAACTCAAAATTGGAGTAAAAATGAACAAACTAGTCTATAAATAATTTTATTGTAAGCTTGGATTATTATATTATTATATAGCCTAGTGTTTATTTACTGATAGACAGTCAAGAAGACAAATTAATCAAAAATGTATTTATAACAGGGTTTTATTTATTTATAAAATAATAACAAACCACAGATCCTCAACAAACAGTAACAAAAACACAGTGACAGAAATGTCAGAAATAGCGTATGGGGCTGTCACGTGATTAAGGAACGAGTCAAACTCGACCCGATAGACTCATGAGATGAACTAATCAATTCTCTTTCCGGCTCAAGACCGCGTTAGTTTTGCGTATGGGGCTGTCACGTGACTAAGGAATGACTTAAACCCGAAGACTTCTTGTCAGATAAGAGGTGAGGTGAGCTAATCACAGACTGAAGACCCAGGTAAAGAATGAGTATTTTTTTCTTTATCTCATAGCATTTTAGTTTTGTATTGTTTGTAGTGTGATCAACGTTTGCGTAAGTACTAGATGTGTTGGGGAGGTAGCACTTAATATTTTAATAACATTTTGCTAAAATGAACGAAATGAACAAAATGACTCGAAAAAAGATTCGTTCATTTTGCTGAACGAGACTCAAAAGTCCGAGTCGGTAAAATGATCCGAACTTCCCATCACTAATATATATATATATATATATATATATATATATATATATATATATATATATATATACAGTATTGTTCAAAATAATAGCAGTACAATGTGACTAACCAGAATAATCAAGGTTTTTCGTATATTTTTTATTGCTACGTGGCAAACAAGTTACCAGTAGGTTCAGTAGATTCTCAGAAAACAAATGAGACCCAGCATTCATGATATGCACGCTCTTAAGGCTGTGCAATTGGGCAATTAGTTGAATTAGTTGAAAGGGGTGTGTTCAAAAAAATAGCAGTGTGGCATTCAATCACCGAGGTCATCAATTTTGTGAAGAAACAGGTGTGAATCAGGCGGCCCCTATTTAAGGATGAAGCCAACACTTGTTGAACATGCATTTGAAAGCTGAGGAAAATGGGTCGTTCAAGACATTGTTCAGAAGAACAGCGTACTTTGATTAAAAAGTTGATTAGAGAGGGGAAAACCTATAAAGAGGTGCAAAAAATGATAGGCTGTTCAGCTAAAATGATCTCCAATGCCTTAAAATGGAGAGCAAAACCAGAGAGACGTGGAAGAAAATGGAAGACAACCATCAAAATGGATAGAAGAATAACCAGAATGGCAAAGGCTCAGCCAATGATCACCTCCAGGATGATCAAAGACAGTCTGGAGTTACCTGTAAGTACTGTGACAGTTAGAAGACGTCTGTGTGAAGCTAATCTATTTTCAAGAATCCCCCGCAAAGTCCCTCTGTTAAAAAAAAGGCATGTGCAGAAGAGGTTACAATTTGCCAAAGAACACATCAACTGGCCTAAAGAGAAATGGAGGAACATTTTGTGGACTGATGAGAGTAAAATTGTTCTTTTTGGGTCCAAGGGCCACAGGCAGTTTGTGAGACGACCCCCAAACTCTGAATTCAAGCCACAGTACACAGTGAAGACAGTGAAGCATGGAGGTGCAAGCATCATGATATGGGCATGTTTCTCCTACTATGGTGTTGGGCCTATTTATCGCATACCAGGGATCATGGATCAGTTTGCATATGTTAAAATACTTGAAGAGGTCATGTTGCCCTATGCTGAAGAGGACATGCCCTTGAAATGGTTGTTTCAACAAGACAATGACCCAAAACACACTAGTAAACGGGCAAAGTCTTGGTTCCAAACCAACAAAATTAATGTTATGGAGTGGCCAGCCCAATCTCCAGACCTTAATCCAATTGAGAACTTGTGGGGTGATATCAAAAATGCTGTTTCTGAAGCAAAACCAAGAAATGTGAATGAATTGTGGAATGTTGTTAAAGAATCATGGAGTGGAATAACAGCTGAGAGGTGCCACAAGTTGGTTGACTCCATGCCACACAGATGTCAAGCAGTTTTAAAAAACTGTGGTCATACAACTAAATATTAGTTTAGTGATTCACAGGATTGCTAAATCCCAGAAAAAAAAAATGTTTGTACAAAATAGTTTTGAGTTTGTACAGTCAAAGGTAGACACTGCTATTTTTTTGAACACACCCCTTTCAACTAATTGCCCAATTGCACAGCCTTAAGAGCGTGCATATCATGAATGCTGGGTCTTGTTTGTTTTCTGACAATCTACTGAACCTACTGGTAACTTGTTTGCCACGTAGCAATAAAAAATATACTAAAAACCTTGATTATTCTGGTTAGTCACATTGTACTGCTATTATTTTGAACAATACTGTATATGCTGATGGCTATTTGTGAAAATATGCTTTGATGCGCTTGTTGGATAACTTGTGTTTAAAGCGCCACTCAGCAGTCAAAAGCTGCACATGCATTTTACAGTCGTAGCGGCGGTGCTCGCGGCAGTAGAAAGCACAATCTGGTTGCCCACCTACTCTATGAACATACAAGAAATACATTACTGAAATATATATTTTTATTTAGTTCACAGATAAACATGCTGAGTTTCTGTGCAGTTCACATATCTTTATGTGCAATAAGGGATTTTCATGTGCAATACAATTTATTATTATTGCTTATTTATTAATACTAGATTAGTTGTATTTTACACAATTATACACATTTGTAATTCTATTGCACCCAATTAATTTTAGATTTGATCTACCATTTTTATTGGTTTCGTTTTTATTATTATTTGTTTTACTTTTTCATTTTTTTTTACTTATTGATATATGATTATACATATATTTATTCATTTTATTATTTTATTTTTCTTTTATTTAATTTATTTTTTAGTTTTGAAAACAATTGTAACATGGAAAAGCAATTTGCCCCTGGGATTAATAAAGCTATTTGAATTGAATTGATTTGAATTGAGCTGAATTGAGTTAATTGTTGTGACAGGCTTCATTGGTAAACATCGTGACTTCCTATTTGCTTTCCTGTTTTGTTTTCATTGTGAGTGTGCACAAATAAAAGCAGACCTTTCTACAGTGATGCATTATTAATAAAACAATAAGTGATTAAAGTTGATTCTGCTGGTGTAAGGAAACAGTTGAAGTGATAACACCAACACAAGCACACGCGCACACACGCACACACACACACACACAAACACAACCAGTTACATTATTGCTGAACTTGACAGCACAGTTTGTTCTTTATCAAAATAAAATACAGTGAACCAAACATCAGCTCGCCTGCCTCTGCGTCCTTGTTGAAACATAAAGCCTAAAATTTACATAATAAATAATAGTCTAGCATTCAGATATGTTACATCACAAATATGGGAATATTATGGAATGTTTGGATTTGTGCCGACTGAGAAAGGTAGGATACATGAGCACAAAGCTCCATTTCGCAAACAGTTGAGTGCACAACCCTTTAAAGTAAACTCCATCATCAGTCTGTGAGAGACGCATTCAGAATCAGCAATAGGTTATGTGTCTAGTGGGCTTTGTTTGTTGACCATGACAGGTGCACAACTCATGGAATTCGCTGTTCTTCTGCTGGTGGCGGGTTATCAATCAGCATTGCATTGTTGCAGGCGCCCCCTTCTGGATTGTGGGTGAATAGCCTGTACTTGTAGTAAGGTCTCATGCACCGAACCGAGATTTTGGTTTGTTCGTTTCGAATACATGTATCGTTCCACCCCTAGTGAAAACATATCTGTTTTGAATTGAAAGGTCGTGTGTCCAATCAATCTCTACAAATATTTCTTTAAAATAAAACAAAACTATCCAAGGTAAAATAGAATATAATTAGGATGATGGTAAAAATAGTTCAGTAATGCATCAGTCCAGAAGTGGAAAGCAAAACCAGTTTAGACTCAAAGATCTGACACAGCCACTGATCCTCTTAATATTGCACTGCTGTATCTATTTTCCTAATTCTCCAGTTGAAACCCTGTAAGTTTGACAATTTG
Source organism: Carassius gibelio (assembly GCF_023724105.1). NCBI lineage: Eukaryota > Metazoa > Chordata > Actinopteri > Cypriniformes > Cyprinidae > Carassius > Carassius gibelio. The sequence goes on along the minus strand of NC_068402.1, from coordinate 40,380,937 downwards.
TAATGTTACAATATCAAATAGAAGTCAACAGTGATACTGTGTGCCTTTTCACAGTCATGCACTCAAGGACAAAAGTGAAATAAAAGGCCTTTCAGGAGCTGAATAACAGCACAATTAGAGGTACAACAGAAAAGAGCCTGTACTTATAAGCGATTGTGCGTTTCAAGCCTTTCAGTGATAATCGAGATGGTGCGTAGTATTCTTTTCTTTTGAAAAAGTCTATTTTGCCATTTTCCTGACGGATTTTTCCATTATTTCCTTAACCCCTGTGAGCATTTCAAAGTCAGAGCCGTAGGTGAGTGGAATTACAATCGCCGTCATCACTGCGAGGGCAATTATAGGCATTCAGTCTTAATGGCTGCAGAGGAGAGAAGCGAGCCTCTGAGCCGCTCTGCAAAGTCCACAGCAACAGAGGCAGAAATTGCTCTGAAGCGGCGTAAACCTACCGGCTCCGCTGGTGGTGACCAGCTTGGGTTTGCTGCGCGCTCCGTCGCCTTTGGTTGTGTAAGCGGCAACCGTAACCGAGTACATGGTCTCAGCCTGCAGGTCAGTGAGGACTAATTCCTGAAAAAAAAAAAAAAAAAACAGCAGGACAAGAGTCATTTTTAACAAAATAAAAAACTTTTTAAATCATAAAAAAAACACACTCGAGAATGTGTTTGCTCACAGGTGTAAAATGGTAGTATAATAGAATAAAGGAATATGGGACCCACTTTATATTAAGTGGCCTTAACTACTATGACCTTACAGTTTAATTAATAATTTAGTACAATGTACTAATTGTGTACATACATGTTTTTACATTGTACTTACATTAAAAAAAAAAAAAACTACATGTAATTACATCTGTATTTAATTTCTGTAATTACATTTATAATTACACTGTTGACTCATACTTTACACCTTAACCCACCCTTAAACTTACCCATTCCTCCAACCCTCTCCCTAACCTTACCCCTATCCCACCTCAATAGCAGCAAAAGTGTTTTACAATAAAATATGAACACAATAAGTACATTGTACTTATTTTTTTTATGTAAGTACATAGTAGTTAAGGCCACTTAATATAAAGTGAGACCGGAACATGGATCTATACACCGTTTATACACCAAATAATATCTAATGCCCCCTCATCTAAACAAAGGGTTTATTGACTTCCCATTCATCAAGATCCTCTGATTCAAACTGATGTTTCTTATCAACACACTTCAGCAGAGACCAACTGGAGCCCCAAAGTGCATCAGGACTCTTTTTCAAACAGGCGAGTATCAAACTTAGTCTTATTAATTGATACATTAAGTATCATACGTACCATTTACAAAGGTGTGTTTGAAATAAGAAACTGATGTTTCCTTGAGGCTGTAGATCTGCTGAATATAAAATTGTACCAGAGTTTCATGTTTTTATTTCTCTTCTCTTTACTGTTTAAGCTATAAGCCTTGTTCCTATGCCAACTGTGTGTGTGTGTGTGTGTGTGTGTTAGACTAGTTTAAGTGTATATGTAATTAATAAAGTCTTATGTGTATGACACTTGAGGTTGTTCATTATTTGCTCATAACTGAAGTCCCTAATCATGCATGTTTTTGCTATATGCTCTGAGTAGGTTTGTACAGTAAGAAAGTAACGCTCTTAGAATCGACAGACAGTTGACACTAAAAGGTCAAGTAATTTTTTTTTTCTTTTTTTTTATTTAACTTCATATTTATTGCTAAGTTGAAATTTCTGCATAACAACGTAAAACATGCATTGTTAATGAATGAGATACAATGTCATCTTTTGATGGTTACACAAAATGGTATTAAACATCTATAGGCCAGCAAGCACTGCTTGGAAAATAACTTTGTCTAAGGTTTTAGAGAAAGCAGTGCTTTCACAGTAAGTTTTACTTCTTACCTGGATGCTTTTAACATTCTGGATAAGTTTCAATCTGGTTTTAGAGTACGTCATAGTACAGAGTCAGCCTTGCTTAAAGTTGTTATTGATCTTTTGTTGTCCATTGATTCAGGGTCATCTGACATTCTGATTCTGTTAGATTTGAGTGCAGCCTTCGACACTATTGACCATGACATCCTCTTGAATCGACTACACAATGCAGTAAGGGTTCAAGGCACGGAATTACAGTTCACCTATTATTTAAAGAACAGGACGTTTTCAGTAAATATTGGGTCATTCACCTCACCTTCTGCGCCCGTCCCTTATGGTGTTCCTCAGGGTTCTATTCTTGGCCCTTTATTGTTCTCGCTCAACATGGTTCCCCTAGGCTCCATTCTCCAGAAATATAGTATTAACTATCATTGCTATGCCGATGACCTACAACTTTACCTTCCTATCAAACTCGAAAATGACTCTTTACAACCTCTTTTCTCATGTTTTGACGATGTGAGAACTTGGATGGCTAACAATGTCTTGCAGCTAAACACTGATAAAACTGAGATGCTTCTGCTAGGCCCCGCTGCACTCAATATTACTCTTAAAAGTAGGTTAGGCTCCCTTAGTGATAACTTACAACCGCATGAAAAAAAATCTAGAGGTCCATTTCGATCCATTACTACAATTGGACAAGCATGTAAACACGGTTGTAAAGAGTACCATATTTTCCGGACTATAAGTCACACTTTTTTTTTCATAGTTTGGCTTGTCCTGTGACTTATATAATTTGACATGAACCAAGAGAAATGAACTAACAGAAAACATTACTGTCTTCAGTCGCGAGAGGGTGCTCTATGCTGCCAGAGATGCTGCTCAGTGCTCCTGTAGTCTACAACTGAGCAGCATATAGCGTCCTCTGGCGGCTGTAGACAGAAATGTTTTCTCTTGGTTCTTGGGTCTAAATAAATGCGACTTATAGTCCGGTGCGACTTATATATGTTTTTTTTCCTCCTCATGATGTATTTTTGGACTGATGTGACTTATACACAGGTGCGACTTATAGTCCGGAAAATACGATAGCTTCTTCCACCTCAGATCTGTTGCGAAAGTAAAACATTTTCCCTCTCGAAAAGATCTTGAAATTGTCATCCACGCACTAATCTGTCCAAGGCTGGACTATTGTAACTCTCTGTTTGTCGGCCTTCCTCAAAGCACTCTATCTCGGCTTCAGATGGTTCAGGATGCGGCAGCCAGATTGTTGACAGGAACAAAAAAGGGAGCATATTACTCTTGTTCTTGCTTCATTTCACTGGCTCCCTATCACATTCAGAGTTGATTTTAAGGTCCTTATTTTTGTATATAAGGCACTGGGTAAGTCAGCCCCGGATTTTATCTGTGACCTTATCCAGCCATATACGACCTCTAGGTCATTAAGGTCTTGTAACTAGCTTCTTTTATCTGTCCATCGTTCTCGTTGTAAATCCAAAGGCGACAGAGCTTTCGCTGTTTCTGCACCTTAACTCTGGAACAGTTTTCCCTTGACTATCAGGGCCTCTTCATTGCGATGTGTTTTTAAATCAAACTTAAAGACTCATATTTACACCCTTGCTTTTGAGTGATTCTATGTATTTGGTGTGTTTTTTATATACATATTTTGTTTTATATTTTATCTCTTTCTCCTTTAATTTTTGATCTCTGTTGCTTTTTAGGTAACCTTTTATTGTAAAGCACTTTGGATCGACAATGGTTGTATTAATGTGGTGCTCTATAAATAAATTGACTTGTCTTGACTTGTTTATGTTGGATGATGCCGCATGAAATGGAATGAAGTGCAAAGCTGTAGAACCCTGCGATGTACTCACATGTTCGGCTGAATCATCATACTCCCACTGAAGCCCAGACCAGAGAGGAGCAGGAGAAACAAACAAACAGACAAACAAGAAAATAAGTTCAAATGCACTGTGCTGGTGAAGACATGGGAAAGTGTCAGAATATGTGCCTCTCCTTGTTTCAGTGAATGAGCAGATGCTGGGATGATGAATGATTCATAATTCTGGAGGATTCAAATAGCGTGTCTGTGTCTCTGCATTCCACGCTGGGCCGATCTCATCACATTGTCCATTGTCTAACATAAAGTCACGTATAATCAAGCAGAAAACAGGTCTACATGCTGTCTGTGATTTATGGCACAGTAACATCACAGCCTTCATTCCATATGGATATGAAATAAAAATTTTAATGCACCCATGCATATCATACACTAACTGCCTTTATTTCTAACAGTAATTAGTGAAAAATGACCTATTTGTGTCCCTCATGAACTTACAGTATGTGTAAATAAGAGCTTTGACGATGAGTAACTGTGTTATTTTAATACATTAGTAAAAATCCATTATTTTATTTTAGCTGTCTTCTTCATTGTGAAACTTACGTTTCCTCTTCAGGAACTCAAGCTGCGTTGGAGGACACTTTGGGAACATCTTTCAGTGTGACTGGATCTGAACCATGTGAATGTGTGATCAGTCCAATGGATGGGCGAGGTATCATGGTGACGTAGTGACCAGGAAGATTAAAAGCACATGCAGTGAAACCCGCATCAGCTTTCTGTCATTTGCAAGTGCTCTTTGTGTGTGTGAGTCTGATATTTGTTTGCGAGTCTTATTTAGTGTTGTTTGTCAAAAATGTCAAAAACACAAGACAAGACTAAGCTATTTAAGCAAGGGCAATGCCAGGCAGCATTTCAGGCTGTGTGTTGCTCCATGCCCACGTTATATTGCAGGTGGGGATACACACAGTTTGGACATTTCCTGCCTGGGAACAGAACAAGCTGAGTCAGCTCTCAAGATGGATCGCAGATTAATCCAGTGACCAATGAGGTTGATGTGGTGAGTGTCAATAAGGAATCGCCCCAGTATGGGGAGCTTTTGGAGCTGGTAACTCATGACATGGCCAAGTTAAACATCAATTGAACCGCAGATAAAATGGCTGAACCACAAAAGAGTGAACTGGATAAGCAGTTTCTGCGTACTAAGCCACCATCTCCATGACGGAATCTGCCTTATTTCCCAGAGGTTTCGAGGTCATGGGGAAGACCTTTCTCGGCTCGCCTCTTTATCCCTACTTCTGACTATTATGGAAATGTGGCAGGGATGAGCGAGCATGGTTATAAGACTATGCCCTGGATAGAACAGTCGCTTACAAGCTATCTGTCTCCTGACGCTACGTCAACTTTGAATGGTCTGGCATTGTCGTCCAAGCCGCTACATACCAAATTCAGTGCTAGTGGGCAAGGTGTACTCGGCAGTGGGTCAGGCTGGTGCGTGTCTGCACACCATGGCGGTTTTACGACGTACCAAGCCGATCTGCTTTAAGAGCTGGATGACGGTGAGGAGTTAAAATCTCAGGATATTACAGAGCCCAGGAGGACCACTGACATGTCTTTAAGAGCCACTAAGGGAACCACCAATGCCAGGCAGGTCTATTGCAGCAATGGTGGCGGAGGAGTCATTTGTGACTGAACCTGTCAGATATGAAAGAGAAAGACAGGGTCTGCTTCATGGATGCCCTGCTTGTCCCTTCTGGCCTGTTCGGCAATGCCATCAACTCTGTCATCGATAGGTACCAGGAAGCTTTAAACAGGTGGCGGTGTTCCAGTGGTTCCTCCCTTGCTGCTCTCTAGATCTAGAGGCTGCCGGGCTGGAGCAGCCTCCTCCGAATATCAGCTCCTCATCCAGGGAGGCTCAAAAACAGGGTCAGGGGCCTTAAAGTTTAAGCCAGATCTGTGGACCATACTTAAGACTTTAAGAGGTCCTCGGCCAAGAAGTCTTGATGCGACTGGCCCAGGATTGATAAGGACAGGCCATTTTGGGATGAAGCATGCTAGATTGCATAATACGGTGTCTGTCTCGCCTCAGTATCCTCAGGAGATCGGTCTGCTAACCCTGCCGTAGTTACAGGGCACAGCAGTATCCCGCGAGTGCCACTCTCAGTCACCATCCGGAAATGTAGAGGCTTGCTACCTCTGTGTTGTGACCATTGCGACTCCAGGGAATCCTCATTCTGAACTATATCAGTAATTGGTTGATTTTAGCTCAGTCAGTGCTGAGAGTTGTTCAACATCGAGATGCCTTTCTTGTCCACATGATAAAGCTGGGGTTAAGACTAAACGTCAAGAAAAGTGTGCTTTCTCCATTACAGAGGACCAGATAAGTGGTTGTTGTGTGCGATTCGACCACGATACAGACAGGTATGTCCCCTGCTCGGATAGATTCGATCCTCACTGCAGTCATGAGAGTCAGAGAGTCACTGTCAAGCAGTTTCAGAAACTCCTGGGTCTGATGGCAGCTGCGTCCAACATGATACCTCTTGGCCTGCTGTACATGAGACCCTAGAGTGGTGGCTAAAGACCAAGGGGTTCTCCCAGAGGAGGAGGAAACCACAGAGGAGGTCTGCACTAACGCTGTTTATACATACTAGCGTACCAGATCCTTGTGTGGTCCAAAGGCAAACTCCTCTCGCTGACACCAGTACACATTCCTGGGCATCTCAATATGGGAGCAGACATCCTGTCGAGGCAGGATGCCCCTGAGAGAGCACAGCTTATAGCTCCCGGTCTCTCAACCGAGGCTGTTGAGACCATCCTCCAATCCAGAGCTCCCTTAATGAGGGAACTGTACACCTTGAAGTGGAAACTTTTAACTTCTTGGTGTGGAGACTGCCAGCTCGACCCATTTAACTGCCTGGTTGGTATAGTGCTAGAGTTCCTGCAGGCCCAATTCTCCACAGGGTTGACCCACTCCACCCTGAAGGTCTATGTGGCAGCCACTGCGGCCTACCATGTCCCTTTAAGTGGTCAGTCAGTGGGCAGACACTCCCTAGTTACAAGTTTCCTCCACATTGCTCTGAGGCCTCCAGTACAATCTTGTGTCCATGAGACCTTGCTGTGGTGCTAGAATCTCTCTGTAGGCCCCCCTTCGAGCCTATTGAGGAAATCTCTAATTGCCACCTCACCATCAAGAGTCCTTTTCTTCTGGCTACATCTTCTCTCAAGAGAGTTGGGGATCTGCAGGCCCTCTCAGTGGCCTCCTTTCAATCTCGACTTTGTGCCCTGTCTGGCCAAAGCGTTTCTGTACCCTTGAGTGGGATATGCTCCTAAGGTACCCTCCTCTACATCACGGCTTGTTGTACTCCAGTCCTTTAGCCGTCCTGCCTTCAGGGAGCCAGAACAGCAGAAGCTTAACTGCATGTGCATACGTCTAAAGAATTGCCCTGTGGAGAAGGGCGGACCAAGTGCTCATGATCTATAGTCCCCCTAAAAGAGGTCTACCTGCTACAGGTCTACCTCAGTCGGTAGTAAGTAGATGCCATTCCTATCACTTATGAGTCCTCTGACCTCCCTTCATCTGTAGGGGTCAAGGCTCATTTAGACAAAAATTTTGGCAGCCTCCAAGGTCTTCTTAGCAGGTACATCGATGCAGCACCTCTGATACACTGTGGGATGGTCTACGCCCCTAACATTTGTCAGGTTCTATGGCCTAGATATGCAAGCCACCCCTGGCTCTTCTGTTCTCTAGCCCTAGCTGTGCAGGCTTCCACACTAGGCAGAGATTTGAAAGTCTGGCGGCGTGAGCATACTCGTTCGCAAAGCATTCTCCAACGCAGAGTTCCTGAAGAGACACATCTCAGGTTACTCATGTAACCATGGTTCCTCGACGGAACAAGTAACTTGCTTCACTCCTAGATGGTGATGCCGATTTCCTGGTCACTATATCACCCCGCCTGTGATGTAGCGCCCATCCATTGGACTGACTACACACAGGATTCAGAGCTGGTCACGCTGAAGGATGTTCCCACAATGTCCTCCGATGCAGCATCTCGTTCCCTCGAGGAACCATGGTTACAGGCATAACCTGAGATGTTCGTTGTTGTATTATCAAATATGCACAATTTAAATCAACTAATAACTTAAACGAAACATATATGCATATTTTATGTAATAAGGAATGTACTCATTATTGTAATATCATTAAAATATTAACACTGAATTGATTTTATAACAATTTTATTTTTATATAATTTTGTTTTTATAATATATAGTGAGCTGCCTTGCTAACAACACAATAGTCAAATAAGCAGCCAAAAAATAAAAAATAAAAATTCTAAAATAAAATAAAAGTATATACAGAATATTTATAATCGGCGTCACTGCCATTAAAAAATAAAGATAAAAAAATAAAATAAAATAACTTGTTCTAACCTGGTCCACACTAGTAGACCATCTTACACCAGCATTAAACCTGCATTATCATTATTACTATTATTATTTTTTTTTACTCCTCTCTAATCATGTTCTTAAATGCATTATGTGACTGAAACATATGATATACTAGTTTGCACAACATTCCTTAAGTTCACATTTGTGTTCCTGCAGTCAATTCAATTAAATTCAATTCAAGTTTATTTGTATAGCGCTTTTTACAATACAAATCGTTACAAAGCAACTTTACAGAAAATTATGTTTCTACAATATTTAGTAGTAGCTAGTCATGTTCTCTTGTGACAGACACACAAGCAATCAAAGGAGTTGGCAGCTGGTTATATGAACTGTGTCATGACCATATAACTAATTAAAGTCTGTAAAGATTGACTTGAGAAGTGGTGCAGCTGTGCAGGTGGGTGCCTACCTGTGCGTCATCGATCAGCATGTCCTTGATGACAGGGTGCCCGACGGGTTCCCCATTAACCATCCTGACATAGTGCACCTGGTACCCACGGATCTGGCCGTGCTGCCTGCTCGGCACCGGTGACCGCCACAGAACTTTAATAGATGTGGAGTTGACAGCCTCCACCTCGACTTTACGAGGAGGGCCACTGGGCACTGAGAGAATTATGGGATAGAAGACAGAAAGGTCAAGCTTAAAGATGACAGACCTCCCAACCGACTGGATGAGACGTCTCCCCTGACAAAGCAGTGAAGCAGACAAAAATCTACAAAATGGGATTATGTCATTAACAAATACTGGATAACACTAATATCTCAACAATGGGAAGTCAAAAAAAAAAAAAAAAAAAAAAAAAAAAACAGGAGAGAGAGAAAAAAAACAAAACAAAAAACAATCCCCAAAAACAGGTCAAGCAGCTGACCTAATTTTTTTTTTTGAAAAAAAAAAAAATGGTTTTAGTGGAGTCAAAATATGGAATAAAAACAAGAAAAAATAATCCAAGAGGAGTGTTTCAGATATTTGAAGCACTCTAAAGGAGTTTGGCTATGATAGAGTGAAGACAAAAAGAAAAACAAATGGAATTTTTTTTTTTTGAAAAAATATCATTGGTGTGGGACGTTTGAGAAAAAAAGCCCCATTTCTGAAGATTCACTGTCGATTTAGTCATCTTTTTTTTTTCATGTATGAAAATGAGTTTCACTCCATTAAAAAGCCATTTCATTTATCTTAATAAGAAAATGGGGGGAAAAACAGCAAGACATTTGGGATTGTTGGAAGTTTAAAGTTGTCAGAAAAACGTGCCATGAAATTGCCATGAAAGTCTGTAAAGTAAAAAGTCTGAAAAATGTTCTCGAAAATTCTCAAAAAATTTGTCACAGAGAATAAGGGGATGTTGGTTTGGTGAAAGGTCACAAAAAAATCCTGGTTAGTAGAATTAGTGTTAATAAAGAGAAACGAGTGGTGTTAGGGTGCCTTGGGCAGAAGTCTGGCGTGGGGCATGTTTTGAGGGTAGATATTAGCATAGGGTCACAGTGGGGTGTGAGTAAGACATACCATCCTCCTCCGTACGGATTAGCTGAGGTAAACTCTCTGGGCCTTCTCCCGCTTCAGTGTGGGCGCTCACTGTCACACGGTATTCTGTCCATTTCTCCAAGTTTTCCAACAGATAATGGTACTTTTCTGGTGGTATGTCCAAGACTTGATGCAACAAGGTATCATCGCCTTCGGTCGCTGCGTACTGGATGGTGTATTTGGTCATGATTCCATTTTGGAACTCCGCCGGGGGTGGTTTCCAACTTACCAGAATGCTGGTAGAATTTGGACTAGTGCACTTGACTTCCTGGGGTGAAGCTGAGGGCTCTGATTGGAGGATTAGAGGATTGTGGGAGGAGCAGAATAGTAATTTATCGGATTTAATCAGTTTTTGTAGTTTGGGTTGGATCCAGGTGAGGTTCACGGGGGTTGAGGTAAGAGGATTTTTTTTGTTTTTGTGGTGGAGGTGGAGATGATGTTGATGGACAAACAAAAACAAAACACAAAGGGAACATAAAATGACAACAAATGAGAATGAATAACAGGGACTACATTTATTAAAAACAAAAATGATGACATGAACATTAATTTAATGAAGCTTAAAAATAAGAACAAAATGGGTAAATAAAGTGTCACATACTTATTGAAAGGAGGTAGAAAAGATAAAACTAATTCACAAATTGTGCAGGGTGGGACAGGTGCAGACCCTAAAACTGAAGAACCTACCTTCGTAACTCTACACATAATTTTTTTTTCCCCTAATATCCTAAAATCAGGGCTCAAACTGCTCTCATTTAACAGAACCCGGAAATTCTTAACGAGCCATGTTTTAAATTGGGCCCTGTTTCCTCCAAGCAGTTACCATCAATCCAAAATTTCAAAGGTTGATGTGTCAGCTCTGTAAAAACAGGAAATGCATTGCTCACCAACCTTTCCGAGGCCTGTTGGTTTGAGGTAAAAGCCTGGATGGTCCGAGAGTTCCTGACTGACTTTTTTAGACTCGGACATGCAACACTCTACCGCAAAAACTGCCCTCCAAGATACTTACCTGGCATGTACTCAGAGGACCTCAGATTTATTCAGATTGTCTCAAATTGTGAGTACGAAGTGAAGCACAGTAAAGCTTGTCAGCATTAATTATTCATCAAATTAGGCAAGATTAATGAAGGAGTTGATCAAAAGTTTGGTTACAGTTCAACTTGAACGAATGGAGAATAAATATGAGGTCTTTTGGGAATGCAATTCTCTTTTCTAGCTACGTATCATTGCATTTGAGCTTTCAACAAGGCTCCATATGGAACCTCTCCAAATTTGGTAAATCTTTCAAATGCAGTGTGGTATACAATAGCCAAAGTCAAAAAACAAGGCACACATAAGCTAAATGACTACAGCCAAACAGATGAATAATTCAGTCTCATCTCTTATTTGGCTAATACATGATGCCAAATTTGAACAAAGTGACCTTGTCATTTGACTACATATTCCACAAATTGACTTTCATTCAAACAAGATGTGCGCTAACAGCGCCCTCAATGCATAAAACAGAAATGCCTCCATCTCTCAAAAAGATATCAGTATAAACCACTGCGCTAACAAATTCAGGATTACATTAGCAAAAATGGTTAGGAAATGGAGGATTTCTGTTTTATTATGTGCTGTGCCTGTTCTTGAACCACTGTATTGAGGAAAAACAGTAGAGACAGAAAGGGACTTACGTGTCTGAGGTGTTTCGGCCGAGATCACGTTGGTGTATGCGCCAATGCCATGTTTGCTGCGTGCGGCCAGCTGAAAACTGTAGGTAGTGAACGGCTTCAGGTCTTTCAGTAAATAGGTTGTGGTGGGCTCAAAACTTACTCGTTTCTGAGGAAGGGACAAGAAAAAAAAAACAAAGGTTAAAACCCCAGAAAATAGAGTTTGTACAGTAAATCTGAGCAATGACCATGACATCAATTGTGGGACGAGTGAAAGCCTTTGCCAACGACTGTTCGTGCTCGGACCTCCTCTTTGTCATCTCCTTTCTTATAGAGCAGCTCGTAACCGACAATTTGATTGTCCTGGCCCGTCTGAGTCGGGGGGTTCCACGAAAGCAAGATGCTCGTCTCAGATTTGGCTTCGCCTTTGAAGTCCGTTGGTTGAGAGGGCACTATAAAAATATTATAACAAATAACAGAAATTATACAAATAGTAATTTACATTGCAGACATTTCTCTTCATGTTTGTATTGTGAGAATACATTAGTGAACAAACTTGGTTCTCCTGGAGTAACCAGAGATTCAATATACAATAGTGGTAGTGGCATGGACTGTCCCATAACTGATTCAATTGTGACTCAACTGTTCATATTGGCTATGTGTATAAATAAAGCCCATCCAATCAGAGCTATGAGTCTTTAGTTTCAAACTCGTTAATTGCTTTTTACCAAAAATCCTCTGATCTCTTGCTTTGTGTCCACCAAGTTACAAATTAAAACAGACAATACATAAAATTAAGTAATTAATTCAGGGGCTTAAACCAAAATAGACATCGCCACATGAAACATGTTTATGTTGAACATCCAGCAAAATTAACCATAGTATAACAAAATTATTCACGACCTTATGACATAGTCTGAGCCAAATATTGTATCTTTTATATACATATATATATATATATATATATATATATATATATATATATATATATATATACAGAACAGAAAAGAGGAAAAAAGAGCTGTTATTCCTGTCATTCCCAACACCCACCTCCAGTTTTGGCTATGATCTGCAAATCAGATGAAAGTGGTCCATCTCCTACAGAGGTAAAGGCCAGGACCTTGATGTAGTAAGTCTTATTGGGCGTCAGGCCTGGAATGGTGAGGAAACTGGAAGTCCTTACAATCTGTTTCTCCCATTGGTTGACATGCTGGCTTGGATCGGTGGTGTAGTAAACCCTGTAGCCAGTTATCTGCCCATTTGCCTCCTCGGGTTCATCCCAGTGGATGATGGCGGTCGTGGCACTTAGCATGCGCCCTCGGACTTGCCGTGGGGCAGTACTTGGCGCTTGCTCTGCTGTTTTGGCCTCGATGGCTTCACTGGGAGGCCCATGTCCAATGTTATTCACTGCAACTACTCTGAATTGGTAGTCAGAGTAAGGGCTTAGCCCACCTACGCTGTATCGAGTGGTGGCGACTCCATCAATCTCTTTAAAAGAATCCTCAGAATTCTTGGGCTTGTGCTGGATGATGTAGTAAGAAACAGGTTCGGGATTCCCAGAATCCCATGTGAGCGTGATGCTTGTTGCTGTACGTTCCGTCACCTGGGGAACACCTGGTGGCTTCGGTAAAGCTGGAGCAACAATAAAGCAGCCCATCAGTGAATTTCAATTATTTGGAAAATGGAAAATCCACTGTAATTAGTTACTTACGATTACTGGAGCAATATTAATAATTGGGGGGGGGGGGGATCACTAAAATTGAATGATGTTCGTTTTAGTTCCTAATTTGATAGAGGAAATATCCCAATCCGTTAAAGCCACAAATTCGCCTACTTGACCCAGACAAGCATTAATGTCAATCCCTGAGGTGCATTCTATAACAAGCCTAATTTATTTTGTATTGCATGTTTTGGTTTATTGAATTTTTCCCTCACTCTCAAAGGACATAAACATTTTTTTATATTTGAACACTGACAAACAGGGGTGAAATGTTTCTTCACCGGGTTTAGAGGAAATGTCTTTGTTGTATGAGCTATTGTATTGGTAAGCTACACGGTTATGCCATTATCATTCAAGAACCATGTGCCCTTCCCTTGGGATACTAGCAGAAGGTTAAAGTGTCAGCTTGCTCTGCCAACATAGGGACAGTAGATGTGGGTTACAGTGCTGTTAGCCACTAATGTAATACAGCTCAGAGTCTTGACAGTACCTCCGTGATAAGGAGAAAACCAAGTTACCCCAGAGGAAAGAGAGACTCTGCAGTTTGTTTAGAACATGTCTTAAATATTCCACGGGCTGTAATTTATTGCTTTAATTCAGAGCGCATTAGGTGAGGCTGGTGATAGGACAGATAATGTTTAGTCTTTGTGTGCTGTCTCTTGGGGCGTATTATGACTAATGTGATTTTGTTATGTCTGAAGCAGACAAAGGCATTGTGTGTGTGTGTGTGTGTGTGTGTGTGTGTGTGTGTGTGTGTGTGTGTGTGTGTGTGTGCGTGGATATGAACAGCTGTAAGTGTGTTGGCCTGTTAAAGCGAACAAGTGTGCCAACAGTAGGAGTTTGTGTATTCATCTGCAGAATGTGATAAGACAGATCAAATAACAGGAGATTGGTGCCAGTTAGAATGTTAAGTATAGAGTCGTCTCATGGATTCTTTACCTTTGACCGTAATCTGTGCGACCGCCTCTATAACGCCCAGCGTTGACATGGCGACACACGTGTAATTGGCCGACTGCCGGACGTCAGTGAGTTCCAGCACGTTTCGCCCGATGGGCATGTCATCTTCAGGGGTCAAATCCTCTGACCCCAACATCCATTTGACGTAGGGCATTGGTGACCCGACGGCCACACAGGTGATGTTAACGCTTCCACCGGGCATGATCTCATTGTCTGTCGGGGGAATGGAGAACCGGGGTGGAACCCGTCTCACTGCAAGAGAACAAATGCACCAGTAACTTTTGGTCCAGATGTAGGCTTAAGGAACATTCGGGAACATTTAACAGGTGAGGCACTAACAGAGATCTGGTGGATTTCACTGCTACACTGTATCAAAGGTTTGAGATATAGCAGGATCCAACAGGAAACTACTGCACATGTACTGCACACAAACATTCCTCTTCACTCCCTTAAGACTGGGACATTGAAACAGACGCCATGCACAGGTGACCCACGCGTGACAAACGAACAGCAGCACAAGGGGGAACTGGAGGGCCACAGCATGCTGGAGTTGTGTGTGTTTGTACAACTTCGATGCTGCATTCTCTTCCAGTTGATGTGAAGGAATGTGCCGAATCACATTGCCACATCACACAGATGGCAACGAGCCCCACGGCAGGGCCGCCGCTAACTAACAACGGGTAGAGACTAGTTGTGACTGTCTGCAGCTGCCATTCAAAAAGTGGACACACGTGTCAACGGAAACAGTCGTGAAACCTTGAATAAACATGGCTGATGGCAATGGATGGCTGAACCTGAAACTGAGTGAAAATGAAAATGAACAAATGCAGCAAATTATTAGATAAATAAAAGATAAACCCTCAATGCAAATGGAGGTGTGGGGGAGGGGCATTCCTGAATCTATCATGCAAACAAGCAAACTGCTCATTCCAGAGGGACACTTTGGGAATTAAAGAGAAATGGGGAATAAGAGGAGAGAAGAGGATGAGGGGAGGACTAGTAGAGTCAGATAACAGGAAATCAACAGGGCTATTAAAGTCTATTAGAGTCTTCAAGACAGGTATATATATATATATATATATATATATATATATATATATATATATATAGAGAGAGAGAGAGAGAGAGAGAGAGAGAGAGAGAGAGAGAGAGAGAGAGAGAGAGAGAGAGAGATACTATTTTCCAGCTCATAGGAAGAGGGTTTACGGGACAGCAGAAGGGTGGGAGAAGATTCAAGAGTCCAAAATAACTGAACGTATGTCAGTGCTACTGCTTACATACTATCAGTCTCAGACGGCAGCGGCTGTTGTACAATGCACACAGCAGTGGCAGGAGCTTTCTCAAAGCGACAAGCTCTGCCGGCTTTATGCAGCTTCTGGGACTCAGTGTGCAGCGGTTTACATCAGTCCTGCCACAATGAGCCCATCTGAGGATGACGAATCATTGGATTTGACAAAGTTTGTGAGGTTCATCATAACAAATATTTGTAGAGTTTTAAGACACTTAGCTCCAGTAAACTAGATCAGTGTTTCCCAATGTTCCTGGAGGCACACAGACAGTATACAGTATACAGATTCAGTTCTCTTCAGAGAACCAGGAAAGGGAGAACAGCAAAATGTGTTAATGTTGATGTGCATCCAGGAACAGGGTTGGGGAATGCGGAACTAGATATCTATGATTAGGACGTTACATTCCACTAAGGAGCGGCCACTGATCTTCCGGATTTGACTTTAACCCTAATACGACATGGGTCCAAGCTAATTAAGGTCTTCAGAGTTAAAGGAAGGTGAGTTTAACAAGGGTTTGAGCTTAAATCTGCAGGCTAAGATTTGAGGAATCCTGCACTGGGGTCGGTTTAAATCCCATTTACCTGCTCCTATTCATTACATCTCCTCCTGTTGACATGGACAGTTCTTGGCTAGGATCTTTATTATATTACTTGTAACTAAAATAACAGTAGGATGAACCGAAACCAATGTTTAACGAGGAGTTAAAATTTCTTTAAGTCTTTAACCAACAGAAATGTCAGAAGGAAAGATAATTTTTAACTACGTGTAGCATGGATTGGACCTGAATGTTGCGCATCCCTGGAGATTAAATCTATAATTATCACAAACAGATTTTTAGTCCTATCGCAATTAATTTTCATTTGAAATGCTGTTCCGGGAGATATGATGTTTTCCCCTTTCATCTGAATCCCGTTTCATTTGTCAAGACTTTAGACGCTTAACATTCATCAGTTGTCCTGTATTAGCAGCCTGTTAGGTGGAAAGGAAAGACCATATCTGATCTCACAGAGCTACGGAGCATGTCTCATCACAGTTCATACCATGGTGAAGGTCAGCGAATGGAAGCTTGTTTCTAGGTGTTAGGAAAGCACGTGTCGATCAAAGTTAGGAAGCAGGACCACTGACATGTGGGAGAAGACAGACAACTTCAGCATGACCAATCCACCATGCAAACCCGAGACGAACTGCGTTTTTGACTGACATGCACCACTTTTTGGTCAAGCAGTACAGCGGAGAGCAGGAGCGCATTCGTTCAGACCACAACAAAAGGAAAAAGTAAAAAATAAAAAAACTGACCAAAACATAGAACATAAGGAACCAAAAGCAGAATTTAATCGTACACACGCAAATGCAGCTACAGTTATTTGTTTCGTACTCTTGGGAATTGTGACTATGTTCTGTATCATTTGTTTTCTGAGTTTGAAGATGGTTAGAAAGAAAAAACACACCAACCTTCTCGCAGCTCTGAGGGATGTAGGGAATTGATGCGGAAACAAAATAAAATGAGGAGAAAAACAAGGGAAAATACAGAGAGAGTAAAACAGGCCACATTCAACCCAGAGAATTGCTGCTAGAGACAGAATGTCTAGGAAAAGAAAAGTGGGCTGCATTTTACAAGCCTTTTATTGTGCTGCCCATTAAACAATATGACACAGGTCCAGTTATAAGCTTTACATGCCATCAGCAGTTACTGTGGTCTGGACTGACTTTCTTCTGGAGTTTTGATTATGCAGTATTTGAGAAATACATTGGTTCTTCACGTAAACCACATGACTGGGACCTGTGCATGAATACTTGCACACTTTTTAAGGCCGTAAAGTGTTTGTTTGAGCAGCGCTGGACATCAGGCCATCAAGGTTTATAAAATGGAACATATTTTGGCAACAGTTTATGATAAATTTGGGCTTAAAGTCAACATGAAATCATAAGCACTGTTTTCTTCCTAATACTGGATCCTTGATGGTGTGCTTCATGTCTGATGACCTATAGTGAGCAGGTGTTTTTTAAATGTACCATCCAATAATTTCCTAATGGTTGAAATCAAGAAAATCAAGACCCTTTCTCTTGTTTCAATATGAAATCTGTCACACTATCGTAGTCAAAAGGGCAGCAAACACAGTTTCATGTTGACTTTAATGTGACAGATTATACAGATGTTCAATCATAAGTCAATATCAAAGAACATTTTATATTTATACAGTGGGGTGATTCTTCAGTTAGAGGACCTTCTGACTGCTTGAAAAAAACAAATAGTTCATTAAATATTTATTCAAATATGTTGGATAAGTTAAGTTTTTTTTTTTTTCTTTTTTTTTTACACTCAAAAAATGTGACCAATTATGTAATTACATATAATGGCGTTATTCTCCAATCATTACGTAATAATCTCAAAATGAACATTTCAAAACGTCACTTCTCATTTCCCAGATAACTACATATAAACCCAAATACACAACAGCAGTATTGAGTAATTGTATTGCAGCTCTCTGACATAATTAATTTCAGTCTATGATCATTTTACCATTAAAACTATTGTGCAACATTTGTGTTTACAAACACTTTATTTAATCAACCTAGTGTACAGAAGACTTCAGTTAAGTGAAGAATAATCTATATTTATTTAATTACAGGCTTTAACTACATTTCAGATCAAATATTGGACTGAATTTAAAATAAGATTATAATGACCCAAATATACGTTGGTTACTTTTTGTCTTTTTTGTTCAAAATAAAGCTCCAAAATAAAGTAAAACTGTTTTATTCCATGTCTGGCAATAAAAATAAGAAATAAAAAATAAAATAAAAGAGCACTGAGGCATTGGTTGTAGAGAGTAAAGAGGTTAAGCTCAATCTGTCATTCATGTTATTTTTGAGTCAGTCAATTACATACAAAAAAGCATTCAAGTAAAAAAAAAAAAAAAAAAAAAAAAAGAAAACGTAAAAAGTTGAAATTAGACACCAGACAGGCAGAAAATCAAGGCTGCAGCATTATGTCATGCTTCCAAAAATGCTCACGCAACCAGAGGGACCCCAACAACAAGAGTTAATCGCTATTCGGCTCAGTTTGTTTTAAAAGTGTGCGTTTTTACATATTCTTCTGTCGGCTTTGTTCACCGCCGTGAGCTGTTCCTACCTCTCACATACAGGTTGGCTGGTGCCGAATAGCGCGTGCCATCGTTGTTGGTCGCGACACATTCGTACTTCCCTTGGTCCGATTCCTCACTTTGTTCTATTTGCAGCGCTCCTACACAGTGGGAGAGAACATGAGCAGAGAAAGATAATTACAATAATAACACAAGCCATTAAGCAACTTCCGCTAAACCACATGCTAGGCCTATTTCTCTCTATGAATGGCATTATCTGTTCTGTTTAGATCTCCATAAGGGTGAATGCCACAAAATGGCTCGGGCTAAAGGCCTGCCGCTATACTGACGCTTAACCCTGAGAGGCGACATCTGCAGGCATGCCTCGCTTTGGAGAGCTCGGTATAGACTTAACCAGTTTATGCAAGCTAAGCTCCTGGAAGCTGGGGGTAGAAATGTTTCCCCTTAAAATGTCTAATGCAGTGTTTCATTCTCTAGGCCCGATGCAATATGGGAAAGCAATTTCGGAACTAAAGATGGATTTCACAGTGGATCCGCATTGCATATTATGATTTTGTCAGGAGTTGAGTCATTTTGAGGTGCTTAAATCGAAGTGTGTTGTGAGTTTTATCTCGCCATGCTGACTATCTTGCGCCAGCCTAGAGAAGAGCGCGATGAGCACTGCAGTAGACATTAGAGAGGGCACACAGAAAGAAACCAAAAGAAAAGAGACTTTGCAGCATTGATTATCTCAGATATTTTACAACCACATCAATGAAGAGGAAAACATACAGTACAGGATACATGTTGCAGGGTTTCTAAAGGCACTTAATCGTACGGGTGGTTCAAAATCATTTGAGCTTTACTGTTTAGAAAAACAGTTGTGATAATAATCAATAATAATACTGATCGATTATTAATTGAGAGGTCTACAAAAGGTGATGGAGGGGTAGTAGCCCTGCAATATTATTACACATCTCACAGGACTGTTCATTATGGGAATGAGTGAAAACTGCAATACAGCAGCATATGGCTTAAATAAAAAAAGGTTTACAGTATACAAAAGCAGCATAAAAGGGGGAGGACAATGTTTAAAAAAATTTGGGATCATAAAATTTGGAGTTCAATTCAATTCAAATTGACTGATCAAGCACTTCAGATGGTGGAAGTCGGTAAAAATCGCAGCATTTTTGGGAAAAATGTGCTGCTCAAATCGTAAAAATGGAAGAAGAAAAAAAATCTGTTGGGAGAATTTTCGTTACCAGTACATAAACCTCCAGCACATGTAAATCTTTCCAAAGAACAAGAAATGTGTGTCGGCACAACTTACAACCTTTTGACAACCCTTAGCTGAAAAACAAAATGCAATCGTATTAGAGGTCAAAATTCAAAATGGCTTGCACCGCCAAGAAAGCAACCAATCACTGCCATAGCTTTACGCTACAAATGACACCCATAAAAATCCACCAATGGGATCAGCAGTGTGGTGTCACATGACCCAGGGAAAAAGGTTTCATCAACAACAAAAAAAAATGACACAAAAGGGCCACCTCGGTTTCGTCTGCCAGACCCACCGTTAGCTTTTCCCCAACCCTGAAGAATGGAAAAAAATAAAAACGTCAAAAAGGAAAACAGCCTTCAACCCAAGAAAAGCAAGAAGGTAAAAATAGGTGGTGGAAGGAAAAAAGCACCGCAGAAACTTTATCAAAAAAGTGGTTGTTTGGGCTTTTTTAGCTCCTTTTGAGAAGGGGACAGGTAGAGGAAAGCAAATGGAAGAGCGAATAAAAAAGAAGTTTGTAAAGACAGAAAGATGCTTTTGGGAAAAAATCGTGGCAGAGAGGTCTCCGGCGTGTCTCCAACATCTGGGCTCATGTGCAGCTGAACAAGAACACAGCTAAGGGGGGAAAAATGTTTGGCTGTTTTAGTTGGACGAAAAAGGGACACATGATCTGCTATGGCCAAAAGATAAGATAACAAAAACAATGAAAAAAAGAAAAAACACGTACAGGATATGCTTCTTTGGGCTGCAGTAAGCATATCGGCTCAGAAGAAAAAAACAAAAACAACCAAAATACAAAAGTCTTTCTGGAACTGAAACCAAAACCAAACAAAAGAAAGAAAATGCGCTGAGGCGAAAAAGGCGAGAGATGGAACAGAATGGGATGGAGCGGGGCGAGGAAGAGGAGAATGATGGGAAGATGCCGGAGGGCGTTTGATGGATGCAGACACATGTGGGACAGGAAGAATGAAGTCAGTTGTTCATTCTGTGAACTTGAGTTGAGCACTCTTACCTCTTATTGGCGTACCACCTGGGTGGATTATATGAATGCAAATAAGATTAAGAAAGAAGAATCGTTAGTGCGAGAAGAGAGGCTGGCCGCTTTGGAAGAAGAATCAAATTAGCTTTGCTTTGCTTTCTTACAGAGTGTATTAGGCTACAACAGGAAAGAGAGATTCAGAAAAGACAGCCATTGGCTCTAGTGGAGAAAAGCACAGGATTGAGCATTGGTCACTTTAGGAGGTCAAAGAGCAACTGGTACAGTGGATGAAGCACAAGGGGCTATTCTGAGACCTGTGGCCGAGGCCGTGATCTAGCGGGGAGAGCTGAGGACTGATTGACTGGGGGACAGTGGAGAGTCTTTGAGCTGTGAGCTTTAGAGACACAGATGGAGTGAGAGTGTCAGTGTCGGTCCTGCCAGTGTGCTTTACTGCTAGTCAGCTACAGTGTGTTCTGCTGGCCTATCAATATCGTTAGTAAAATGCATGCCATGCATTTTAACAGTAGTTTGAGAAACATGGTGGAGACATTAGTGGGAGGCATGTGTGCTCAGATCTACAAACTTACCAAAGGACTCTGGAGATTTACAAAACAGAGAGAAGAAAGACAGCATAGAAAATATGATTATATTCCTTACGTTTGCTCTGGTTGACACACTTAAATCTGACACTCTATTGTACAGGGTGAAAATCAAGAGAGAATTCAGACAACGGAAGAAAACAGGACACGGGCAGAGCAGAGAACTCTGGGAAGACATATCCTAGCATCGAGGGCCGGAAAACACATCGGAGCAACTCAACCGACATGGTCAGTTTACATGTAGCGTAACGAACAGGGGGTTTTGTGCTACTTATAGAGAGACCGCCCGATGCAAAGAATCACCAACGTGTTCAGTCCTGAATTTGGTCGGTTTGAGGCACAAACACACAACGAGGGTCACACAAACACACACACAAAAGGACGCTCTTTTTATTTTTCTTTTGCTCATTTTCAGGCATAATCGAGGTTTGCCGGGTCGTGTGCTGTGTCATGATATGAGAGAAACAAACAAAACAACTTTGATGATTCTTTCGAGAGCTCTGAATGAAGCCAGATCTTACTCAATGCGCATTGGAGGAAGGAAAATAAGGACATGGAGAACGACAGTTATTTATTATGCATGGTTCGGCTGCTTTTTGCGACTAAGTGTTAAAATGGAAACAAAACAAAGCCCAATTTAAGCTGGCCAAAAATGCAGTCATAGCAGTGAATCATGGGTAATAAATTAAACAGACAGGAACACAAGACACATCAGACACAGAGGGGACGCAGACGACGTAGATGCCATTTCCTACAGAAATCCAAAGAAAAGGCTCCATGAGAAAGAACGGAAACTCAAACAGAAAGAAGGACAATAGCGGCTCTTGTTGCTGCTTTTCTTCTAGCGTCACAGAGGAAAAATTACCTGATCGGAGCTGTTTGATGCGGCCATTGTTGTTACTGGTGTTGACTGGGAGGAAGTCTTTGAACCAGGAAATGTCTGGGTCGGGGTTACCGCTAGCAGCACAGAGCATGGTGGCGGTACGGGTGCGCTCAACCACCTTGAGCTGGGGGCCCATATCTATGGTGGGGAAACCTGGGGGCAGCTGGTCCTCTGAAACACAGGAACACCAGCACCATTACACACACACACACACTTTCACTGAAGCTACTGCGGGAACCTGCATGAGGAATTTGGGGTGAAGAAAGACACACACACACACACACACACACACACACATACACACCTTGTGTCCTCATCGCATTTTATCAGTAAGCATTTGAGTAACATTGACAATAAACAGAATTGAGTCATTCTCAATGCTTGATTACTTCATGTTGATTCCACATGCAGTTTATTTATGTCTGTGTGACCTTGTTATTTTTCAATCAACACCCACATCTAATAGAAAAAATGTAGTCGGTAAATCATGACAGAATGGGTTTGCAAGTAAAAGGGTTACGTACGTGTATTCTAAATTAGGAAGGTAAGCATAATAGAGAATTGTGTCCAAAATAATAATTTTAGAATTATTTAGCCCCAGACCCACTATAAATCTCTTTCAGATATACTGGTGCTCATCTGTTTTGTGTGGATACATTCATTATTTACCCATTGTTCTACTTCACTCATTCACTCATTGGTGAATTTCAATATCCACATGTTCAACACAAAACAAAGCTTAGATATAAATAAATAAATACATACCTAGCAGTCTGATGGAACTCAAGTTTGACCAACATGTTCTGAAGGTAAACCAACTCTTGTGTGTATATGTGTGTGTTTCTGTGAACCTAACACAAGCAATTTAAAACAAACATGAAGTCGTCAAGCCTCTAGGGAACATAACAAGCACACACACACACACACACACACACACACACACACACACACACACACACACACACACACTGTGATTCGCCCTGAACTACACAAACCTGTCCTGGGATTCTCTTTCCATGAACCTCAGTTCAGGAATACAAAAACAAAAATACAGCTTACACAGATATATCACATGACATCTCTTTCACTGTTACAAACCAGGCTTTTGGACCACTGTGTAAAATCTGATTACAAGTGCAATGAAATAATGTTGATTTACTTCAGAATAGGGCAAACAAGCCTCTATGATAGCTGCTGTGCCACTATACAGTTCCAGCTTGCATCTTGACAGTTCCAAGGGCCATTTTCTCATTTCCAGAAAACGGTGAAGGAATTGAATGAATGTATGATAGACAACAGAATAATATCCCTGTCTAAATAGTGACTAAAGAGTGATTATAACACTTCAGCGCCTCAGAAGGAGGAGGCATCTGCTGTAATGGTGGATTTCCTGTTGCTCATAAAGAGCTTTAAACGCTCCACGTTGTCTCGGAAGTCATTACAAGGTTTTTTTTTTGTTTTTTTTTGTTTGTTTTTTTGAGAGTGCTGCGATTTAGCAAAGATTTGAAGATGTCCTTAATTCATGCCAACCAAGTGCCAAGGTCTGCATTTCTGATTAATTCATAATTTAAAAACCTCAGTAAATAGAAATGATCTCAGTACAATAGGGGGTTAAATTTGAATGAAAATAATGTCACAGTGCCAAAAAAAAGCCCCCCAAAAAACCCAGCTTCATGCAATATACATTATACATATACATAGCTCTTCTGTAGTGTATACGCATTGTCCGTTAGAAGGTACTTGACAGCTAAAGTTACATGTCAGTCTGTTTTCCCAAACACGCAGGTAACAACTAATTACAACAAAATCTACAGAACGATTTGGGGTCAGACCCCAACATGGAGTCACACAAGCTCATAGTGTATTTTATCTGTTGTGGTGTGCTGCATCTTGTTTGTGAGTTGAGCTGCCTTCACAATGATTTACAATTAGATTCTGCTTAATAAGTTTTAGCAGTTTACCTCCCTTCTGTACTTCTGTGCATCATGTACTGTATGCCACCCATTTAACCCCCATGCACAACAACTACTTATTATCTGCAAGATTAAAGGGAGGGTGTGATTGACTAAGCACTGGAGTGCCCCAAAGTTCAGTACTAGGCCCGCTAGTCTTCTCAATGTGCATTACATCAATTCTAAAAGGTACACAACTTTTGCTGCAATATGGTTAGTGGACTATCTCAGCCTACCTTTTCTGGTTTATTTTTATATTTCCATTTCTGGGTTACTTTTGAAATTCGCTCTTTCAGGACAGCTAATAGCTATGTCTCCTTTATAATAAAGGGCTTATGTTTTTCCTATTTCATAAAATGAGTGAATGCACTAAATGATTTAATGTGACTGTTGGCTTACATTTACATGTAGTCATTTAGCAGATGCTTTTATTCAATCAAAATCAACAAAAGAACAATAATATACAAGTGCTATAACTAGTCTCAGTTAGCTTAAACGCAGTACACATAGCAAGGGTATAGAATAGAAATAGAATAGTGAGTGCTAAAGTTAAAGGGTCAAATAAAGATGGAAGAGATGTGTTTTAAGCCGGTTCTTGAAGATGACCAAGGACTCAGTTGCTGGGATTGAGTTGGGGAGGTCATTCCACCAGGAGAGAACATTTAATTTAAAATGTAAAAGGTTTTGGCTTACTGTTTCATTGTATTCATCTGTGTTCAATACAGAATGTGTCACTGCAGAAATGACCAGATTCAAAATAAACTCTGCTAATTTATTTGCAAGGTTTATGGAAAGGCCAACGAATAACATACGAGACACTTATCCAAAACTCAGCACAACGCTAATTGTGTATTGGCTGTGGGTGTGTTTAAGTCTTTAAAGCAATGCCAAGTTCGACGTGTGAATCAAGCTTTTTAAAACGAGCCAAATTTCACCTGCCTTAAAGCCAAGTGCCTGCAGTCAACCTTAGAGGAACGGAGGAATGCTGCTAATAATTATTGAACGTGACAATCCATGCTGCTTGAAAATCAATGCCTTTCAGGCTATATGTATTGTTGGTAATCAAAATATGCCTGTGAGACTATACATTTTCTCTCCTGAGAGGAATCGATCTTTGGTCTCCATTGTACAATACAGAACCTTGAATTCTCCTTCCACCAAAGCAGCAAGAACTCGACAAGTTCAGCCAAATACATTTGTCCCTGGTTCTCTCCAGGCATGAGGGAATATTTCCCTGGGAAATTTTCTATTCATATTTCTCATACTAACAGCAAAATACTTTCTTTAGCTCGGCTGCATAATTAAATATGGATTTCTGGAGTCTGGCATTGTTTTAACAGCACTTTCCATGAATACACTACACTTTGATGTGCCTTTCTTTCAATGCATAAGAGGCACAAATCCAACTCTGTTTTCTGCCGTGGGACACATTAGATTTGTAAGATAAACTACAATATAAAAGAAAAGTCATTTAGCATGAAAGGTAGCTAGTTTTAAACACATAAAATGTATTTTTTTTTTTGAATGCCTTGCTGATTTTTTAACAATTAAAATTATTTGCATTGTCATTCTTTTGACAAAATCTACAAGATCCTAACCCTAAGCTTTACAATGAAGTAAACTCATGTCTGGGATTCATTTGGGATTCTTTTATACTTCAAATCATCCCAAATGTCTCTTCTGTTATCCTGTTGATGCATTTTTATTGCAAAATGCACATTTTGACGCTTAGGAATTGAAATTTAATACAACATTTGCTATTTACAAAAGCATTGTCTTAACTGATAACATGACAGAAAAAATAATAATAATAATAAAAATAAATACCCTACTGACACTGTTGATCTTGATATTGCATCTAAACAGAAACCAAGAACATTTCACAAAATTCAGTGGTGTATTTTAATACAAGTCAGTTATTGTTCACTTTTCACCAAGAAACACACAAACACACACACACACAATTAATCAGCATTACATTTATAAATCACCTCACGAATTAAACAGAACTTTACTCTGCCAGTTCTCTGATTAACTGTTGAAAAACACCACGGCAGAGGCAGAGATGCGTCCTCAAGCTAACCGAGAGCAAATAACCACAGTTAATTGTTATTTAATTTGTGCTCTCCACATCACTGTAAGCATTTAGAGGAGAAAGGTTATTGACGAAAACATTTCAAAGCATAAATTAATTGAGCTGCGTTTGCCATATGCTATGTTAGCGCTTCTGCTCGTGGCCACGGTGAGGTTAAACTGCTGGAGGACGAATAAATCACAGCCAGGAGACCGAAGAGGAAAAGAGCAGTGTAGGTCGATTCAGAAGGTGAGAGTAAGAGGAATTTTGGAGTTATGAAGACAAGAATCAGTGATACGATTAAAAGTTGGAAGTGCATGAGATCATTTTTTTTCAAACTCACATTCAACATCTTTAACATCAAGGTCAAAACGGATCCCAAGTGCTCACCTGAACTCTCATTATACACTAGAGTACAGTATATCTCCCTTCCTCACATCACTGGATGCAGAATAATGGAGCAGTCGCCCCGTGAAGAGAGTCGCCAGCCGCCGCGGGGCGAAAGAAAACCCCCCAGTGACCATTTACACACATTAATGATGCTCAGGTCATCGAGCAACCGATGGATGTACTGCCTAATACGCTGCTGATGGGGGAATGGCACCATGTGACTTCAGAAAGTGTTAGACTGCACTTCATCTCATGCATTCAGACATATTTAAATCTTTAAAAGAAATGCCTCTGGTACATTATGCTAATGCACTATTAATTGTCTTAATTGTCTCAGTGTGTTATTTTACTACTATTTATATGCTATAACATTATCATTAGTATTAATTGTATAATTTACTTATGAGCTTTCGTCATTTCTGTTTACCTTTTTATTATTATTCTTTTTTTTATTATTATTTGTTTTTAGTACTTTAACCTACAGTAAACATTCTTGTAGTTAGATAAGTAGGTATGTATGTGTGTATTTATTTATCTATTTATTTAAATTGGCTTAGATTTTTCTATTTTCAAATTAAATTTGAAAGTTTTAGTAATATTGTTTTGCAGTTTTTATATTTTTATTATATTTTGAGTTTTCTGTTTAGTATTTTACTTCAGTTTTAGTAATTTTAATACTTGAACTTATTTTATTATTTGTTTTATTATTTGTAACTGTATAACTGAATTATTTTAAGTTAGCTGCCAAGGCAATATAGCTTTCATTTATTAATTCATCTTTATTTTGATTTTAGTAATTGTAGTACTTAAACGTCTACTTTTTTTTTTTTCATTTAATGACCAAGGTAATGTTTCTAATAATGTCATTATTTCATTATTATATTTATATTTTATAATGTCAGTTTTATTTGTATTTACTTATTTATTTATTTGATTTCCATTTCAATCATTGTAATACTTCAACTTAAGTTTGTTTTATTTCAGTCTGGCTTCTTAAGCTAGGTTTTTCCATCTTATATTTACATTTTGTTTAGAAAAAGTGAAATGTAATAGTATTACTTAACAATAAGCACTTCCCAGGCCCACTGTATATTTCCACCACATTACTGTAGCTGTCCTTTCCAAAACGGCAGCATTTCTCTCTCATTTGCCACAAACGCTTCCTAACGCGCCCGTCTAATCGCAACGGCTACAGCAGAGGACGCACTAATTAAATGCAGCTAATTGAGTCTCTGCGGACAGGCTAACGCTCCAGCGTGATTAGTTACTGTTTACCCGCTGAAGTTAGCAGGGTTTGTTTAACTGACAATGAACGAAGCCAAAGGAGGCCATTCACTGCAGCTGGAAATTAAAAGGAAGCGTGGCGTAATTGATTCTTTTGCTTATCTGTGAGAAACGCTGTGAGTGAGATACCATGCATTCTTCTGCTGGCTGCTGTGTTATTCACCATGCTCAAAAACACACAGAGCTGTGGCCAGTTAATAGCTTCGGGTTGGGAATCGATCAGCGTCACAGAGCGACTGATGCACATATTAGATTCAGCTTTGCCTCGCTCTCATTCCTTTAGTGTCGTCGGCAGATGTTTTTGCCTGGATGAGGTTATTCACTGTGGAAAATCCCTGCAGGCCATAATAAGATATATTTGTTGGACGTTTTGAGCGAGTGCAATCTCCTTAGAGCCGCTGTCACAGGTCAGCTGGTGTAAAGACGCATTGTGCTGCGGTCATCCCTCCCGCCACAAAGCACAGATTACCAACAGAGTCAAATAGCAGGAAACCCTTCGAGTATGACTGCCATCCCAGCCGTATTTTCCGCTTCCTTTGGTGCTTTTGTGCCAAGCGAAGGGCCAAAGCGGGTTAGGGTGGGCTTGTGTTTGCTTCACTTCGCTTAAGATAAGTTTGTGCTGGTGTTTTCAGCCACAAAAGGGCAGAGGAGTTTTTCTCTGCTGGACTGTGACGGCAGTCAATGTTGCTGGATTCGTCCTGGATTGCAGCTGAACCCCAGAGACGCACTTACATTGCATTGATCCGGGATTTTAGAGTCAGAAGGTCCATCACAAGGAAACTCCACCGCTGTTCTTCTGTTACTGATGTGTCTGTGTGAGTGTAATTAGTCCCCTGTGTTAATTAATACAAGTGAGGGTTTTGTGCTCTGGGACAATGAGTCACAACCGTGACAAAAGGGCCAAATTGAATAAAGAGCTGGGAATCAAAAACCACTTCATGTTTAAACTAGGCAATAATACACCAAATATACTTTTTAGTATGTCTATCTGTACTGTTTGGTGCAAAATAGCTTCTTTATTGACTGCTGCTCAAAAAAATGTACACTCAGTACATATCACGTTATAATCTATTGCATGCACTTGCTGTTAGGGAACTCCAAGGAAAATGAAGACGTAAATACCCCAAAAGTATTTTTAATCCACATGAACACAAGGAAGGAAATAACTCAGGGTAGCAGCAAAACATGTAACAATAATCAATAACTGACAGTTTACTGAACAAAAAGTAGACTTTTAAATAGGGCAGCTGACGAGGGGCAAACAGGGTAATGGAAGTAATGAGCAAACTAACTAATTAGCTAAAGCAGAACAGGAACAATACCATGAGGAAAAACAGGAATGGGCACACGAAACAAAACTAACACTACCCCCCCCCCCCTCAACCTCGCGACATAACAGGACAATCCAAGAAATGTGTGGGGAGGACGAACTGGGGACAAAGGGCTGGTGGAAGGGCGGGCAGGTAGGAAGGTGGAGCAGGTGGAGCAGGTAGACCCCAAGGTGTAAGCCAAGGATCTGGAGGCCCATGGCAGAGCAAGTGGCTTCGGCGACCAAGGCGTAGGCGGAGATCCGGAAGGCAGCGGTGGAGCCAGAGCAACAGAGGAATCAGGTGGAGCTGGAAGGGCACAATGGAGCCTGAGGGATGAAGGGACAAGGTGCAGCCAGAAGAGTGTAATCCCAAGGTAAAGATGGGGGATGACTGACCAAGGCAGAGTTGGAGGGATGAGGGAGCCGGGTGTAGCTGGTTCACTGTTGGGCTCCGGTGGAGACAAGAGAGATGGAAGCCATGGTGGAGCTGCTGTGTCGCAAGGCTGAGGCGGATTCTGGGCCTCGGAGGCTGTCGGCGGAGTCAAAGGATCCTCCAGACTCGACCCCAATGGAGCTGAAGATGGACGGACCCACTGCGAGCTCACACCACAGATGGTGGGCTGAGGGTGAGCAGAGGGGCTGACAGGATCCAGCAGAATGAGCCTTGATGAATGGAAAAGATTGATGAGAGGCTGGAGAGAGAGGTTGGGTGGGATGTCTTGCCAAAATGATATCACAGATGATTGACATACTTGTAACCCCATATTCCAGTCTATTAAATCCCCCAAGTCCAGTTCTTGCTCACCCTCAGCGGTAGCACAGTGTGTGGGGGTTTTCTTAGCCCCTGCGATCTCCACAGCTGTATCCACCGTCGCTTGCACTGTCAACTCAGGCCTGGTCAGACTCTTGTTGCAAACGCTCTGGGGCGATCATCAGCTCTGTCACTCCTGATGGCAATGGTTCAATGACCACGGAAGGCTTTGGCTCTGTCTGTGGTGGGCTCTGGCAGTTCTGCATCACAGGTGGTGGGAGACAAGACTCTGGGTTGTCGGCACTCTCATGTGATGACCTCGGGTTGTGCTCCGCTTATTACATGGTGATTGATAATCCGGCGATCCACAGAGCAAAGTTGATGTAGTTCCTCAGCAACCCACACAGTTCAGCTCTGGCCATGACGAAGCGGATCTCATCTTCCGGCACGCACCAGAATCCCTCCATTAGGGTGAGGTCATCACATGTGGTGAGATGGCAACAGTCCAAATACTCCAGCAAGTACTCCTCCATGTCACGTCCGTTTTGAAAAATGAAAATTGTAGTTAATTTTGTAATAGTTGATTTTGGGGAAGTCATGGCCTAGTGGTTAGAGAGTTTGACTCCTAACCCTAGGGTTGTGGGTTTCAGTCTTGGGCCGGCAATACCATGACTGAGGTGCCCTTGAGCAAGGCACTGAACCCCCAACTGCTCCCCGGGTGCCGCAGTGTGTGTGTGTGTGTGTGTGAGAGAGAGAGAGAGAGAGAGAGAGAGTGTGTGTGTGTGTGTGTGTGTGTGTGTACACACACTTTGGATGGGATAAATGCAGAGCACTAATTCTGAGTATGGGTCACCATACTTGGCTGAATGTCACTTGCATGATGTGGTGATTAATCTAATTAATCGCTAGATTAATCTAATTAATCTTAATTGATCTAATTAATCGCACATCAAATTTGGAGAAATTATTGTGAAAAAATCATTTAAAGTCACTGTTGTGAAAAGTATCAAACAGAGATTACAAAAAGTAGGTTCAGCAAGAAATATTTTGTTTGATAAAATTCATTGCATTTACTCTTTTGGAGCATGTGAGTAAATGATGACAGAATTATTGACATTTTTGGTTGAGTAAACTATAACTATAACTTCTTAATTTTATTATTACTATGAAAATATTACATTATTTATTTATTGAATTGCTCTTGCAGTACTTTGATGTCATACACCGATCGGTCTGATGGTGATGATGATGATGTCATACACTGATCGTCTGTGCAGTGCCACTTCAAAGCCAACGCGAATATGGCCAGTGGTTCAACAGGCCAAATGGTTCAAGAAATTTGTGCAATTAAGAAATGAAATGCCGCTGTGGGTTGCTCAGGGATGAACATTTCTGATTTGTCTTAATATTTTGGTTGGCAAAACAGACAACATTGTGTATGCTGAGTGTTATTTGAGTGTTTCCTGTGGAGCTAATGTTAATTAATTGATGTGAGTTTAATAGTACACATGCATTATATGGTTACATTTTATTTTGATGGTACCCTTAATCAGTCAATTATAAGCAACTTTGCAGCTACACGCCAACTAACTCTCATTAGAGTATCAGTATGCTCAAGAATGGTTGAATCTAGTTTGGTAGAATAAGCTGATGTACTTCTAAAGACACTTATAGTCAGTTTAACTGTTGACCATCCAAATGAAGTGTTAGCATATATTTACAGTAGCAGATATACTAATTCTCGAATGACCCCTAGCTTATATGTAGTTGCTTATCAACAGCTGTCTAAAGGGTACCATCAAAATAATCAAAGTGATATTACACTAAAAATTGTTCAAAACAAATATGTCATATAACACATTCATCTGATCTGATTTTATTGCTGTTTTTATGAATATTCATGATATTGAACATATTATACGTTTTTTTTATATTTCATTATGCGTTAATTATAATGCTTTAAGAATACACTTATAATGTACTATAAATATGGGCTTCATAGAAAGTATTACCAAAATAATTTGAAACTAAAGTAATATTTAATGAAAAAAGCACATCAATTATTGTATATTATTTTCATCTTCCTCGAAGCTGCTGAAGAACTGGACCAATGCTCGATTATAGTACAGTACACATTATACATAAACTTTTGATCAAGTATTCAACACAGTGAGAGAACAGAAGAGATGAGATGTCTGATAGCTGTTAGAATTAAAGCTCTTAAAACTCAAGTCAGTAGATTGTGTGTGCGTTTGCTCTTCCACCCCTTCTCCGGCTCTCCGCTCTCATTTACGCCCCCTGAAGTATTTGCTTGTTTTCTTTGGCATGGTTCAGCGTGGCCTGTTAATTACGCTTTTCTTCCATCTCGAACAGAATCACTCCAGCGAATGTAAGAGCTCTCCATTAACGCTTCCTTGTTCGGCTCCTCTCTGTTTGCTGTTATTTTCCTCTTCTTCATGTGACACTTGTTCTGTGATAATAAAGGTTATCTTTTACATTTGGCCGCGTGGTAAATGACAGGCGGCTAATCCGGCCACCGGCGTGTTTATCAGTGCGTTCCAGCTGCCGTATAATCTTGTGAGCGCTTTCACTGAGATGGAGGGAAAAAGCTGCAGTGTTTCCATCAATCATGTCTCTCGTAAGTCAGAAATTTGACCTGTTCAGGAATGCCAACCTCTGGCGATGAGAGAAACCAGAGCAGGTGTTCACCAGTGTCTCTGTCTGGACATGGAGAACAGCGCTGCACATCTTCATATGAAAAAAAAAACATGTCAGATTCATGCCGAAAGCATTCCCACATCCTTATGAAGGCCATATGGAAGCATATGGGTAGCATTATTCAATTTGGGATGTAATATGCAAAATGACAATGCAATATGTAAAATGGCAATGCATTTCTGTATTTACATTTACATTTTCCAATACATTTGTGCAACGTTTGGTGCAAAATGAAAATGAAAATTAAATTACATAATTTTCATTTGCCATTTACTACACCAGTTTTAAAATGTAAAATGAATATTAATTTTAACGCTTTATAAGTTGCAAAATGAAAATGAAAATGTATTACAGAAATGATTAGATATGTCTAACATGTTAAAGCAAAAACTGTGGCAAAATGATCATTTAAATGCTATTTTTCTTAATTGCATTAACACTCACAGTCAAGACACTTACGATTGCATTTTCATTCGGTGTCCCGCAATGAATGTAGCAAAACTCAATGTGCACATTGAAAATGCATTCCGAGCCGATCACGTGTCGCCGCCCTCGCGCCACGTCAATCATTGCGTGAACAAGGCGGGGCTTACAGAAGGTCAGAGACTCAAGTCTCAAGAAGAGGATTCAATCAAGTGAGACAACATGGACAAGACAGTTGGTCCGTGTATGTTTTGATCATTTCGGTTTATGGCTTCAATATTTCATTCGGACTTGTGGGCGGAGCGGAAATGCTGCTTTCATCTGATTGGTTGAATCGGATCGGTTTTCATCTGACAGCCTTCAGCTCGGTCTTGTCATTCTTTCAGTCAAAATAAGAGTCAGTGCGAGTGAAGCACTGAAATGTCTGAAACTACGCTCACTGTTAATTAGCATAATATTTGAATCAGATGTAGCTGGGCACATAATTCGTGCTGCTGAGACCTGCAAATTAGTTCTAGGTTGTAGTATTGTATGAATATTGTCCCACTGATAAATACAGTGCAAATAGTTCTGTCCCTTTGGATAACAGTGAAGTGGAAATTAAAATCAATAATAGACTGAACAGTTCCATGTCTGTAACATTTACCACTCTCATCTTTTAAGTCATAAGGCACTAGGTATGTGTGTGTGTGTGACATTAATAAATAATTGTAAAAATGAATATAGTTACATTTCTAAATAAAAATAGTAAAATTAGCTCTATGCTGCTCAGTGCTCCTGTAGCCTACCCCAGAGTGCCCTCTCGCGGCTGTAGACGGTAATGTTTTCTCTTGGTCTTGAATAAATGTGACATATAGTCCAGTGCGACTTATATATGTTTTTTTTCCTCGTCATGACGTATTTTTGGACTGATGCAACTTATACCGAAAAATACAGTTAACATTATTATTATTATTTATTATGAGAGTAATTGACACAGACTAGAACTTTAATGTTTCACCCAATTCAGCTCATATCTTTAGACTCGTCCGACTCGTGTTGCTTGTATAACTGGCCAGACTTACCTTCCCAAAAAATCCTATTTAATTTTATTTCATAAATTTAACTATATTTATTTCCACTTTACTGTTATCCAAAGGGACAGAACTATTTGCACTGTTTTTATCAGTGGGACAATATTCATACAATACTACAACCTAGAAATAATTTGCAGGTCTCAGCAGCACGAATTATGTGCCCAGCTATATCTGATTCAAATATTATGCTAATTAACAGTGAGTGTAGTTTCAGACATTTCAGCTGAAGGCTGTCAGATGAAAACCGATCCGATTCGACCAATCAGATGAAAGCAGCGTTTCAGCTCCGCCCACAAGTCCGAATGAAATATTGAAGCCATAAACCGAAATGATCAAAACATACACGGACCAACTGTCTTGTCCATGTTGTCTCACTTGATTGAATCCTCTTCTTGAGACTTGAGTCTCTGACCGTCTGCAAGCCCCGCCTTGTTCACACAATGATTGACGTGGCGCGAGGGCGGGGACACGTGATCGGCTCGGAATGCATTTTCAATGTGCACATTGAGTTTTGCTACATTCATTGCGGGACACCGAATGAAAATGCAATCGTAAGTGTCTTGACTGTGAGTGTTAATGCAATTAAGAAAAATAGCATTTAAATGATCATTTTGCCACAGTTTTTGCTTTAACATGTTAGACATATCTAATCATTTCTGTAATACATTTTCATTTTTCAATTTTGCAACTTATAAAGCGTTAAAATTAATATTCATTTTACATATTAAAACTGGTGTAGTAAATGGCAAATGAAAATTATGTAATTTAATTTTCATTTTCATTTTGCACCAAACGTTGCACAAATGTATTGGAAAATGTAAATGTAAATACAGAAATGCATTGCCATTTTACATATTGCATTGTCATTTTGCATATTACATCCCAAATTGAATAATGCTACCCATATGCTTCCATAATGAATACACTCGAGAATGAACATTTTTAGCATTTAACTTTAACTCATGTTGTTCCAAACACATAAAACTTATATTAAACATAATTAAACATAAAAACTGAAATACTTTTTGTTTATGATGTTTATTTTGTTGATGATATTTTTGTGGCAAAGATGAACAAAATCCCTATAGGTCAGTAAACACTGGGGTACCTCAGGGTTCTGTGTATGGCCCTCCACTCTTCTCAATGTTCACAACAACGTAAGTATATTAGTCTAAAGTACATTATTTCTGTAATAAGTACTCTTTTTTTTTTTTAAGAATGCTAAAATGTCCTTTATTTATTTATAGAAATGTCTACCTTGTTTTAAATATAAACTAGCCACTCATTCTAATTAGAAAATGAAACAAATGGTGCATCATGTTGTCTGGGTATTTAAACAAATAAACAAACAAACATCAGCTCTGTTTTTACAGAGCAGACCTGACAGAAGTTATGAGCCGCTGTGGTAAACCATTCGTCTATGCAGTTCTCTCCGCTATAGTTATAATATGAAACATGAACGTGCATGTGTTTTTATCCTCGAGCGCGTCCTCCACAGAGTCATGGCTGTCGATACAGTAGATGTGTCCATGGAAGTGCTCCGCATGGACTCTCTGATTTTGTGGAAGCCCTTGAGTGTAAACGCTTATTGATCGTCTGGACTGCTGAACTGATAAAGTCTATCGATCGCTCGCTCATCAGCTCTGAATGATGGCAGAGAGACACAAGTGCTTACAAAACACTCACACTAAACCATTATAAAAACAGCGATGTTAACCTTCATCTTCCCAAGACTTCAGAACATCAACGTCTTCTGAGGAGCGATTATTTCTTCATCTCTCAATCATCAATGGATTGCATTGCATAATATGTTTGGATCATTTCAATCTCATCTTACCAAGACACATTATTGGAGATATAGAGCAACGACTGATATTTAGATCATCATGTCAGTATCTGCTCTACTGTTATGAAGATCTTATTGATTTACATTATAAGCAGCCGAATTTCTGCATATAAATATATATCAGCATCTGCACCAAACGGGATATTTTTGTTCAGTCTGAATAGAGCCTCTGAGCAGTTTTTCCTCTGTATTCTCACTATATCAGACTAAAATGTTCCCGACTCTTCTTTAAGCGTCAGGCTGTAGAGGGTTAACATGAGCGTTCCGCACTGATTCCCGTGAGAGAGTGAATTCCTGACGTCTCTGTCTTGGAATCTCAGACCGCGTTTCAGATCTCTGGCTCGCTGCATTCCTGAGATGAATGAGACGACCTTTGACCTGCAGCGGGATCAGAATGCACACTTGCTGCAGCAGCTGTAGCTGATCTGCTCCTGAAATACCACACATGTGCTTCCCGTCTGATGAAACACTGAATCAATGTTCCTCACTAGATACATGGCTCTACTCAGAGCAGTGCATCACACTGAGAGAAGAGGCAGAGTTTCACATCCCAGAAACGACATGCTTCAGCTTCAAAGAAAGAAACCCACTGCATGTCTGCTCACATGCACAGTGGTGTCACATTCAGAGGAATTGTGGGTAATAATGGCTGAAAGTCAGCAGCGTGGCTCCGCCCACTCAAGAGTGAGGTCTGGATGCTCCGCCCCCTCACGCTGGCTGAGAGTTGGATGTGTGTCAGAAGCGTGACACACATCTGTAAGTGTTTGTGGGTGTGTGTGTGTGTGGAGGAGGACGAGCTACACTTTCATCCAGTGCCAGGTGTGTGTCTGTGTGTGAGAGAGAGAATTTCAATTTAAAAAAAATATATATATACAAATTATATATACACATATTATACTACTGAAACATTTATATTTTTGTTTCCATTTTAACTTTAATTTGTAGTAATTGTATGTGCTTTTTATTTATTTTTTTTTATTTTTTTTTCATTATTATTTTCATTTCTTTTTCAAATATTTGTTCATATTTAGCTTTATTTTTGTCAGTTTTAGTAATTTTAGTGCTTCAAACTACAATTTATTTCATTTTTTTCTGTTTGTTTGTTTAAATTCTTCCTGTAATCTTTATATTTTCTGAAATAATTTTGACTAGTGTTAGTTTCACTAAACAATAACACTGTTTCTATAAATTAATTTTTTGGAAGCCATATCATACGTTTTAGACGTTGGCTAAAAGCAGCCACTGGCAGATTGTTGATTGTTTCTGAGAACACACCTTATAATGGAAGTGAATATATGTCAGTGTTTGAGAGATCAGACACACGTCAGACACAGAGGGAACTATCTGCCATCCAGCAGCAGGAGATCAGTCCTGAGTAATCTGCTCTGTTTCACACAATTCCTTTCTTTCTCCAGAAGAGGATTTCCCAGTAATTCTCCATGAACACAGTTGATTTGAGAGAACGGCTGAGGATTGAAGCAGGACGTGTCGAGGTCACCAGTGCTGTGAAATCACATCCAGTTGCTCATTACGGCTGACGATGCGGAGATTCCCATAGTCAACCCGAAACAAAAGACAACAAAAGTGCGTCTTTCTCTGCGTCCTCCGGCTGCAGACAGACGTCGCTCCAGCTTTCATTTCCTCTGAGCTTTTATAATTAATTCAGTTTAAGGGCTGCAGATCGCTGGATGTTCTGCTGACTAAACCCATTTGTCATTTGTGGGTTTATTTTGCGAAACCTCCTTCACACCCCAGCGGCTCCCCATCGCTCATTAAATCACACTCAGTGTGTGTGTGTGCGGCTGCACTTATGCAACTCATTGTTAAACACAGGTAACAGGTGACGTTTTTTAGCTTAAATGAGCTCTGTGTCACAGTTATCCATCTAGCTCACCCTACTGGCTCGGGTTTGTCTGGTTAGCATGATCCCATTAGCCTCTGCTGGTAGATGCTCTTAACTACAACTAGAGCAAAAAAGTTAATCTCCATTTGTCTGATCTTTCTGAACTCAACAGGAATCTTGAACCTTGCATTTTTCCCATTCCACTGTTGCATCTTGTGTTTTTTCTTTTATTCTGTGTGAACAACCGTTCAGGACTAGCTTCATCGGCTCAGTTTAACCGTTAGCTCTGGCGGATCGTGAACATGCGTAATCATAACATTTCCTAATATTTGATCTCAAAACTTTCTGTGTGTCCTCTTCCAGGTTTCTACAGGCGGTCTTCATGGTGTGCCCCCCCCCCGCGACACTGCATTCGGCTGTAATTACACAGCGGCGTGTGGAGCTTCTCCTCTCGAGAGGGTCATTAGTTGAATTAAGGGCGACCCGGAGGAGGCCGATTCATCTAGCAGAAAATGATTATAATATGCAGAGCATCAAAGCCATCAGATAAGAGCCCTTCACTCCCGCAAACTCCCCCGCAAAACCATTAGCACCTCCTCAACGCCAGCCAGCGCTCAACAAAACCAGCACAACACAAACAATTCTGCAGATCCAGTCCCAGACTTCCCAGACATCTTTGAAGAAAACACAAACAGAAAATGGAAAGTTCCAATACATTTGTTGTTGTTGTTATTTTGTTAAGATTTATTTTAGGCATTTTTGCCCTTATTTTGGTAGCAGAGTAAGTAACCACAGTGTTACACTAACATTATTCTAGACTGTTTGTGCTGCCTCTATATATAGTCCAATCAGCGTTGAGTCACGTTGTGTGTAGTAGCGCCCCTTTTTGGGTGATTCTGTCAAACTGAGGATTGCTCCGAGTGCTCTGATAGACTTCCATTCAAAGATCTTTTTTTTAACTGCAGGCACTGCAATCAGGGGGGCAGGGTTTCATATTTTTTTTGAAGCACGCCTGGCGCCATTGGCTAGAGGGAAGTCATATAAACGAGGATTTTCGAGGACATGGTATGAGCGGAGAAAAAGGCTAATAGGCTAAGAAGTTGATGACGCTTTATTACCGCTGCATTTTGTTCCATCGTGTGATCGTGACGGACATCGATGGACAACTACAGGTCACCGACATACATCATCTCTCAGAGAGGTGAAAAAACACGAAAGAGCAAAGATGCATATGGATATTAGGGAGCAGTAAGTGAGTAATTTAAGTAAGCAGTGTAATGTAAGTTAGGAATGTGATATAAATGAGCAGTGTAATATAACAGAGTTGTATAAACAGTGATTTATGGGACTTCAATTATTTCTTATTAAACTGAAATTAAAGGTTTTTTTTTTTTTTTTTTTTTTTTTTTGTAAAAACCACATCCTGGCGTCAGTCTTCATTTGCTGCTGAATTGTGTTAATACACATATAGAAACATGAGGAGAGAAAGAGACTGATTCCTAATGTCAGTTTATTTTTAGTTAATACTATAGTAGTTCAGTTCCCATTGCATCTTTAACTAGCCGTTAATTTATCAATTGAATGTGTGACCTAATCTCATTAATCAAGCTAACATTTGTTTGTTTTTACAGTCCAGGTGGTCTTGGAGTCTCTTGTAATCAGGTAAATCTGGTGTGGTGTTTCCATGTTCCTCCAAGAACAGGGTTCGAAAGCTCCACTGTAAGGAAATAGACCTTATTTGTGATGTGGTGACAGACTGTCTTGACTTCACAACATCGTAGTATATCCTCGATACCTGTTCAGAGCAGTGTGTCCGTCTTGACACAACTTTGATGGCCAGAACATTTAAGAGCAGAAAACCTGAAGAAGGATATCAGAACGAACTCAAAAGGATTTGAGAAACAGATTCACTCACAACAACACGCAGCAGCTCAGGCTTCCCTGAGAAGAAAGTAATGGGGAAAGTACCACAGCTATCCGTAGGGATCGATATCCACATCCACTCAGACCAACACGCGATCGATCAGCGTTTACGGCTCTCGGCGGAGTCCTGTGCTTCTACATCCATCCGTCTTAGTGGATGCTGCGCTCCAAACTCACACTGTACAATTACCCTTTCCTCCTCTCCATTAATTACACATGAGGAAAGATCAATAATGTCTAACGGCTCTGTCTTTAATTATGAGAATAAATAACTCGTCATTATCTATTGTTCCATTTCTCTGATGAATAGAATAAAGTGGATGGAGGGGGTCGTGCAGAGAAACTTTGCTCAAACAAAGCCGTGCTGACTCTATGTGCTGTCTCAGGTCCTTTCTACATTTCTATTTTCCAGCTCAAAGAAAGGTTCACCTGGGTTGTGAGATAAGTCAGCATGTTTCCAGCGGTGAAAGGCCCTTCTGAAACGTCTGAAAGCGCCGGCGGGCTGCTCGGGTCTCGGCTCCTGTGAGGCGGAGGGGTAAACGAAAGCACATTGTGCTCCGCTAGCTTTTCATGGGCCCTTTCACCCTCGACGCAGCTGTCAGAACACCAAACAACAGGCACAGCAATTTCTCTCCGCAAACACACCTCGCTCAGAGACGCCGCGGGCGCTGAGGCAGCGATTCGTCTGGACGGCCATCAATGCCTTTGTTCTTCTGTCAGGATTTTCAATTGCACCTCGGTGGACTCCTGCGCGACTGTGTGATGAAGATTACACATTCGTTCGAAGCGTAAGTCGAGGGACGCTCAGATTGGAGTCGATTGATGCACCTTCAAGCGCATTCAGAAGAAAGGTGATGGCATTCCGGCTCTGGCATGGATATTTCCTATATTACCATAAAATAGGCTTTGTCTAGACGCCTCAACTGCAGACAGAGAATGGAACGCTTCCCGTCTGTGTCATCTGTCATGATCGTGTCAGCTTTTCACCAGAGTTCCTCAAGCTCCGCTCTGGAGGAGCACAGAAACAGAATCGAATGGAAGAGCAGCTCTTTGACTTTTTCCTCCATGACACAACAGAGTAGAACGACGCTCATCTGCCCTCATGAGGATATGAGAGCTCTTATCAACTAAATGAAGATATGGGAAGTGTTATAACTTTAACTCTGAACACCTAGAACCCAACTAATGATCAGCACACTCGCGAATATGACACAAAACTGGGAAGATGTTCATCAAACTTAGGAGATAAAATGAAATATCATATAGTGGTTTCATTTTGTTTTCATCTTCTGCAATCTCCCGTTTGGAGAATGGATGCAGCTTTAAAATCTGATTTGTGTGATTTATTTTATTTTTTAATACGTTATTTTTATTGAATAATAATAACAATGAGCTGTTTTATTTATTTATTTATTGAATAATAATAATAATAATAATAATAATAATAATAATAATAATAATAATAATAATAATAATAATAATAATAATGTGATAAATGTATAGCTCATTTTAAGGTAAATAATGGGACCAAGTGTCAATTCTTACCAAATTAGCAATATATTTTCTACAAGCAAGCAGGTTCACTTGTCTTCCTGTTATGTCCAAATGATGTCATTTCCTGGATGACAGAATTTATATTGCATGATTTTGGATCATTGCTGGATGTACATGAGAAAGTGGAGACTGGCTGAAAACACATCTAGTTACTCTCCAAGCTAATGTCTTCTGAAATATATATGTCTGTTTTCAGGACGGGGTGGTGGGGTCGCTGCCCGCGGCGCTGATGATGTTCTCCGGCTGACTGTGAGAGTGGATGTCAAATGGACATCAGGTCACAG
The DNA here is from genome assembly GCF_023724105.1 of Carassius gibelio. Classification (NCBI taxonomy): domain Eukaryota; kingdom Metazoa; phylum Chordata; class Actinopteri; order Cypriniformes; family Cyprinidae; genus Carassius; species Carassius gibelio. The sequence goes on along the minus strand of NC_068402.1, from coordinate 40,339,407 downwards.
CACATTGAACTAAATGAATTCAGTTAATCTCTCTGATGTTTCTCCATCCCCAGAGCCAAATTCTGACGCTAATGTTCCCCCTCAGGGTCATTTAAAGCCCTTTCAGTGCCAGCATGTCTAGTGGCACTTTACTTCTCCAGAACACTCTGCTTTATCCAACCAACAACCTTATTTGCTCTGACGCATCTATTTCCACTGGATTTACAAAGTCTTGAGTTTTACAGCACAATAAAAAATAAAAAAAAGTTTTAAAGAACATTCTGTCACTGTTTACACATTCAGTGCTCTTTTGTTGGTGTTTTATAAAAAATATTAAAAAACACCCTAACAGCAAAAATACAAGCAATATAACATTAGTCCACATGACTCATGCGTTATATTTAAGGTCCTGAAGTGTGACCCGAAAACAAGAGCCACATGTAAGGTTTCCACTCATTATTTCCCCCTCTACTGAAAATCTAGCATCATATCACAAACTTGTATTCTTTTTTTATGTAAAAGAGCAGCTAGAACATACTGCTTAACATCTCACATGTGTTTCCAGTGGTGAGTAAATGGTGCCAGGGTTTTGATTTGGGTTTTCTGAGGTGAACCATTTGTTCAAATGGTTTCTCTGAAGAGATCTTGTGCTTCCACGACCACCAGTAGGATTCACGCTTCTCCATCGCAGAGATCTTTTGTTTTCTTTCATGCAGAATGCATTGTGCCTGTGACCCTGTTGGCAAATATGAGCCTGAAATCCCTGGCCAGTCTGTGAAAGGACCGAACGCATTGGTCCCGGTTCAGTGGGTGCATTCATGAATAAGACATGACCCATATTCCCACACAACCCAAGCACGGCCCACTGAACACCACGCTTTTAGGGGAAGAAAAGTATGTCGGGACTTAACCGAGGCAAAGATGCTCTAATTCGAAGCTTGTTTTTGACGCTCGCGCAGTCTGCCGCAGCTTGATATCTTACGGCAGAATATGTAATAGTTTTGTGTCATTATTCATGCTCAAACGAAGCTGCTTGCCCACTGGCTGAATCTGCAGTAATTACTACTTCCTTCATTTATATTAATGGATAAATATTTGTTTAGGGCTTCCTGTTCGTAATTATAACATTTCCATTTAGCCCATCATTCCAGGTGAGGCTCGGAGAGAGAAAAGCACTGCATGTATTGTGAATATACTGCTGTAGTGTGAGCTCAGATCAGACACCGCAGACTCAATCACACAACGCTTTGTGCTCGCCTTGACCTTCCACTCCAGTGTGACGAACAAGCGCCAGTCGCATTTAATCTTCCTTCACTCATTATTGGATTGGAGAGACTGAGTTAAGACGTTTTACATAAAGGTACAATTATCATATTCATTTCCACCATAGTAACTTCACATGTAATCTTTAACCAAAAATCTGATCGCAAAGTATAAAAGCAATTTATTTGGTTTTAACGGCTTGGATTTCAATTAATATCTATTTTATCTCCAGGTTGTTGGGTAAAAGTTCAGATAAATGTCAGATAGTTATACTCTGGCAGACAGGGACTGCACTAGATGTAGAGCGCTAGTTGAAATAAACCTTCATCACTCAAGTCAAAAAATCATTCTTTGAAATATGCAGCAGACATTATTTCATCAAATTATTTTAAGACTCTTCTTGAACTGATCGATACATTTTAGTAAAATTATTGAATTATTAAATAGGTCTCACACTGGCATTGTTTTAAATTATTGCTGACAGATAATAATCTATTCAGTAAAATTAATCACTGTTGTTATTGTTGGGAGAAAGCTAATTAAACAGGTTACTGACAAAGCTGAATAAAATAATACAACTAATTCATAAAAACGTCATACAATTTAAATGAAAATTTTAAATGTTGCCTTGATAACTAGCTAAAATAAGCTAATGTACTAAAATTAATAAAAACTATTAATTACGTTTAACAGCTATATATGTTTTTTTAATCAAATAATTTATAAAACTATACTTATACTTAATACTTAAGCACATCATTTGAAAAAAAATAAAAAAATAAATTAAATTATGAAAATAATAGCTAACGTTTATAGCGGTAGCTATAAATATATAAATAAATAAAACTGATATATGTATCACTGAAAGCACTTTTATGACACAATCTCAATTAATAACATTGTCTAAATATAACGGGGGCTAACTGTACATCTTAAATAAGGTAATCAATTGAAGTGTAGAGATGGCATTATGCTGTATGTCCTGTAACATCACATCTGTACAGACTGCATTATAAACTGAGCAACATGTCCAGACAGACTTCCCCGATTGAGTTCTGCTGTGCTGAGGTGTGTGTGTGTGTGTTTTCTAAGCGCCACGCTGCTATTGTGTTGCAGGTTTTATCAGGCCTGAGCTGCACACAGCAATACTCTCCCTCCAACAACAGATGTGGCCACAAAAGAGCGAGAAGGAGGGAGAAAATAAGAGAAAGCAGAGGCAAAATGTTTTGCCAATAACCATGCTAATGTTTGGAAGTGGAAAGCATATTCTTTTCTTACATTTCTCCCATTTTAGGTCTGGCAGATTCATTCTCAGGCCATCCAGAGGTCTGTTTTGTTTAGTAGCCTCATTTCATCATTTCATTAAAAGATAAGTCAGGTAAAAGCCTTTTGTTGGGTCCGAATAGTAAAAACTGGCAAAGGAGAGCATTTTCACTCCGGTTTCTCCACATGAACGCTGACACATTCAACAAGGCATTGCAAGGCCACTTTGTAAGAAATGTTGTAAATGTAGCATAAAATTAGAGTTATATTGATGATGCAGAAGCTAGCGAGCGGGAAAGCCCGTCTGCTAATTAGAATATTAATCACCCCGTTAAAAAGCTCCAAGGTCAGTGAGAGCTGAAGGAGCTTTTCCATTTTTCAGGCTCCATCCAAAAGTCATTTTCTGCATTGGCCAACCACTCAAACGACACACACACACACACACACTGAAGAAAGATACAGACAAAGCCAACATACCTGTGAAGGCTGGAAGGCAATGAGAGAGCAAAGGTTAGCGCGTGATACTGGTCGGAAACCTACCACGTAAAACAGTGAGTCGTGTTGTGGCACTCGTCTCCCCAACACTGTTGGAGGCCACGCATTCGTAAATGGCTTCATCGCGCGGCGTCCGCAGTGGCTGGATCCTCAGAACGGAGCCTGATCCGTCATCGAACTCTATGACCTACAGGTGCGAGAGACAAGATATGTTACGCGAGTTTTTTTTGCCCACAGTCGACGGATAATCATGCTCTCACACACACTTCATCCTGACACATAGCTCTGGACAGACAACGGACACCTTGGCACGACGTTCATTTACGCACCCTGACGCAACAGTATGAACACAGGACACAGAAACAGTCTGGTTAAGTGGTCATCATAAATCATTAGCATAAATCCTTTGATAGTGCAAATGGGAGTTAATTTTAATTCCAACCAATATATTTGGGGACCAATTCGTATACTTAAATTATACTAGCATGATGTTATATTCACATACAGCATATAATTATACTTGCGATATTAAAACTATACTTAAAATTGTACTTTTGTAAGCTAAAATGGGGGCTAGGACTATAGAGCTAGTAAAAGTAGAGTTGTAGTATACTGTAGTTCATGAAATAAAACAAAACAATGCAACGCAACGCAAAACTAGTTGTCTACTCAGTTGTGTACTAGTTGTTTACTACTGTTAGCTACTCTTAAAATATGCATAAAAACTTTACCTTTACCAAAAAGCAGGCCAATTTAGTCCTAAGTAGCATGTACACAACAAGCCTTTCAAAAAAAGAAGTATGCTTCAAGTTACTTTTATTTTATTATACTTTTATTACTTTTTAACTTAAGTGAAGTTCATTTATACTTATTATACAATCATACTACATTACTATGTAGTAAGTATAGTAGTTTCAATGCACTAGTTCTATAATTAAATGTACTGCAACACATTTCAGAACTAAACTGGCCCTGGACTGAACTAAACTGGAAATTACATGGAAATTAAACTGGAAATTACAGATATCATGTTAGTTATATACGTTTAAACTTCAAACACTTTCCTATGCAGCAAGTATAATTGTACGCTATCTTTCAGTGAGCTTTCCATCATATTTAAAATGTACTCTTTATTTATTTCTCTAAATACAATACTAGCCTCCCTTTTAGGTGATTTTTATTCTTGAAATAAAGTTCAGTTGAAGTTCATGAATTGTTTACTCTGATAATGTATTTTAATAGAAGCCTGTGTGAATCATGTCTCATTCAAAACTCTCACGCCTTAGAATAAATGTCAGCAAAGCCTGCAAAATGTTTATCTGTTTCTGTGGGGTTTCATTTCCACCATCTATTATTTACTTTAAGATTTTCCACCGCAAAGCTGACTTACTCTAAACTTGTAAAATATATGCTGAAGTTGAGTAAAAGGAACCAGCATGTGTAAAGGAAACGTACAGAAAAGCTTTATACACCATTCTACACCAAGTATTCTTGGAATACTAAATGATAACTTAAGTATACAACAATTAAACCATATAAGCCAAGTATACTTAAGTGCAATTTTAAAAATGGACTATACTTCAGCACATCTGTCTCTATATATTCTGTCTTGTAATGCATTGGGCAGAAATCAGTCACACACGTTTAAGAAGCTGGCTTTGGTTTGTGTAAAATGCTCAGTGAATGTCTGAAAGCGATGCTAATTCTTAAGCCAGACGTTTCACCATAAACCTGGTGGCTTTAAGAATGGGATGGCTTGGTCTGGCCCAGTCTTAAAGCGGATCGCATGAAACATGAAACGAGGATGGTGATGTGACGTTACAGGCAAAAACGCCATTAGAAAGAACGACAGCAGACAGTCGATTAGCTTCGACGCCAGACAGACGGGACACAGGACGCTCACAGACAGGTTTAGTAGATGGCAACCGGGAGATGTATACTCACTTCTGACAGAAACAACCAGGACAGGTTCGCCGTTTAACAGACTTAAATACATCAGTGGTCATACGCTGCGGCTTTTCTTTCACTGTCACTTCTCACGCAAAGAAATGCGAGTATGACCACGTTCTCACACGCATGCGCTTGTGTGTACATGAGCCGGCTAACGAAGCCGAGTAGAAACTGAGCGTTAAATGAACGATTAAACTTGATATTAGTAATGAGTTGCATGGGTGAAGGTGCAGACGCTGGGTGGCGGATCGAAGCTTAGCATATTAGTGTCTGTTAGTGCTGTGTAGCATGTGATGAACGATGATAAGATTCTGTTTCTGCAGGTGAAAAGGTGCCATATCAGGCAATAATCGTCTGTAGATTAGCCGCCGCTAAGCATTAGCGAACAGAAGATGAAGATGGTTGTGCGGCAAGATGACGCAGAAATGACTACTAATCTTATCAGTGTTCTGCTGCGATGCGTTGGTTCTTCATGCTGGGCTGAGATGGCGATCCAAAAACAGATAAACAAACAGAACTGAGCTGTGGAACATGCGCTGGGAAGCAACTGAGACGCTCAACACGAGAACAAAAACAACTTCTAGAAACCAAGAGTATTTCAGAAATATAAACACGTTTGATGAAAGCATCCGATCCATCATTTCTTTAAATGAAGGTCATTCTTATGATCTCATGCTGCTGAGATCAGTGGCAGGATTCACAAAAAAGCATTCTCATTTTATTATCATTGGGATTTTATTTGATCTTATTTTAACTGAAGGTATTTTTTTTTTTTTTTTATATGACTATGAGAAATTTTGTTTTGGCAACTAGTTGAAACAAAATAACTTTAAACTTTTCTTTTCTTTTCTTTTCTTTTCTTTTCTTTTCTTTTCTTTTCTTTTCTTTTCTTGTGTCTTAAATCCGTAAACAAGATTAACTAATGTATCAGGTAGTATCAACTTAACTGTTACGTTGCACAATTAACAAACAAGGTAAACGCAACAGACTGATCCATCTTAAGACAGGCTCATTTAAAAATAATTATTTTGACTTACATTAAAAATGTGATGATGAGTGCTGGACTTCGGTCAAGCAAGTGTGTTTTTTCCAAAAATACTAACACATGTATTCTTAAAAACTTAAAGAACTTAAGGGAGAACTGCATTTAGGAACTTCACTTTAACTTTATTAATATCGTTATTCTTTGCCGAAAACCATTTTTTTGTGAATCCAGCAACAGGACATGAGTGGTCATGCATGTTAGTGGGTGGGAGGATATGCTAATGAGTGGGTGTGGCTGACATTATGGGCGTGACTGTCGTTAGCATTCACTTGTCGAGCATTTTACATCAGAACAATAGACCTAATACCTCAAAACGCTGGTTGCTCACTCTCTTCCCCTTCTTGTTCCACACGATCTTGGGCCGCGGGTCGCCCGAAGCCTGGCAGATGAAGGAGGCGACGCCGCCCTGAACGCCCGTCTGATCGTTCGGGGTTCGTAAGAACTTAGGTGGCGCTGAAAGACAGAAAGATGAAAGATTACACAACTGATTCAGAGAAGAGTTACACAAAAGAAGAAACACAATCAAACGAACAGAGCAAAGAAGTGATGATAGTCCTATGAACACTGAAGCATTTAAAAACATAATCAAGAAACACCAAATTGGTGAATGTTTTATATCAGAACAACAAACCTCAAAACTCAAGCTTCAGGCTTTTTTTTTTTTTTTTTTTGCAGATAATTTTCCCCTCATTTATTTATTGTTCCCAACAAAGCATGAGTGGGCCAAACACGGCTGTCATTACCAACGCACTAAACCTTATAAACAGCAGTTTGATTTCCTCAGAAGTTTGTGTTTGTTAGGATCACATCAGAGCCACAAGATCAGAAACAGCATTTATTTTAAGAGTTTTACATCATGATCTGTGCGCTGTTTATTAGGGCGTCATTAATAGAGCAGATGGTAATGAATCCCAGAGTCCCAAATTAACATGATCCAAATGAGGTAAAAACTGCAGAATAAATATCTGTCCTGTAACATTATTAGCATCATAATGCATGATTTAAATGCTATATAAGAACAACTCTATCTTGCTGATGTAAGAGACACTAGATATCAAAATCAAACACATTCAGATGACAGAAACGCCAGAGACTGACACATGACGGATGATTGAGGTAAAAAATAGTCCAATATTTCAGACGCACTGCAGAGGAACAGTGTAAAAACAACTGACCAATCAGATGAATCTGGAGGCGGATCTTGAGAGCAATCAGACACTACTGTTCATTTAAAGAAGTTTTCAATTGATCGAGGATGCAAGAAACTGATTAAAAGGCACAGTAAATACATTTGGAATGTTAAAAAGATATGTATGTTTCAAATAAATGCTTTTCTTCTGAATCTTTTATTCATTTGTAAAACCTGAAAAATAAAATGCATCATAGTTTCTACAAAAATATTGGGCAGCACAACTGTTGTAAACATTGATAATAATCAGAAATGTTTCTTGAGCAGTTAATCATTATATTATTCTGATTTCTGAAGATCATGTGACACTGAAGACTGGAGGAATGATGCTGAAAATACAGCAGAATAAATCACATTTTAACATATATTCACATTGAAAACAGAAACTTTAAATTGATATAATATTTCAAAAATTTTACTGTATTTTTGTTCAAATGCAGCCTTGGTGATGAGAAGAACATTATTAGTATTATTTATTTATGATTATATAATTAATTAATATTTCATATTAGTTTAATATTAATTTTAAGTACATGCATTATAAGTTTAGTACATGCACTTTCATCATTTTTATCAATTTGTTTTATGAGTTTTTGTTTTAGTAATTTCATTTAGTTGCTATTTTTTGCTTAGTGTTTCATCTAACATTTATACTTTGTTTCATTAAACAAGACTGGTTTTAATGGTTTTAGTGAGCAATAAGAGCAGTGTCACATCTCTATGAGCACTCGTTCCCTAGTTAGAGAGCTGTGCGTGCTCGAGGCGGGCGTTAATACAGGATGTGACATACGTATCCCATGTTCCCTGTCTATAATTGGATCTGTGAGCGGGGTGTCACCGCCGCCACCAGAGGGATTTTACTGAGCCGTCCAAAATATCTGCGTCGCTGCCAACACCCACCGCCTCTCTCGCTCACTCTCTGTACTTCAAAGAGCAGTTTCTCAGCATGTAAATATGTAAAATCATATCTGGTGCGGCTGTCATACAGCTATCTGAACACGTGCTGAATAACACATCAAAGATGCGGCTGTCAGTGAATGTGCTCTAATGGCGTTTGGGTCGACAGTAAATCCTGCTTAAGAGCTCACGCTGCACATCAGCTCCAAACACACCCCAACACGGAGAAACAGTGTGTGTGTGTGTGTGCTGCTGTTTCCAGGCTCGGTTTCATCCCTGGACACCTCAGAATGAACTGAACTGACAACAGAAAGTGTCCTAAAAGGCCATATTAGTGAGACTGACTTTCAGTTTTGTAGTCATTTTATTTTTCCCCAATGTGAAGGCATTCGTTTTCTCATCTTGAAGAGGATTATGGGTAATTATGTATCCCGCTATGTACAGTATGTACATGCACAGTAGGGCTGCATGATTTGGGGGAAAAGTGTAATTTTCCTTATAAAACTACTATTAAAATTGCCTTTATAAAAAAAATACAAATAATTAACAAAAAAAAATAAAATAAAAAAAATCCAAGTTTGTGGTCTCAGACACGAGTGCTGCAGTCTCCTGCAATGCTGCATGACTTCCGCTTCATTCATCACACTGGAGATGGATGCGGTGTGCACTGCATTGTGGGATACGGTGTGTGTCGTGCAGTGAGCTCTGCTGTGAAGATGCAGTAGATCATCTGGGCATTTCACAGAAACAGTCCATCAGAAGACATTTGTATCTTTTTTTCTTCTTCAGAAGCGACTGACTCGTTCAGTTTCTCTGTCAGAGAAACATTCATGATTAAAGTCTGTCAAACGAGTCTCTCTCACAAACACTGCACCTTAAATACACCTTACCCTCCCAAAATCACAAAAACAAACCTGTCTGTGATTGTGAGAATTATTAGATATCTAACATCATATTATGATCGCATGAAGCTGCAGATTTAAACATCAGATGTCTGTTTGTGTGCCATTTAACTCAATTTTACACACATTCTCAAATTCATTCATCCAGCTCAATTGTTCAACACTGTCAAAGTTATTGTTCCTGTATTTTATTATGAAGTTATAGAGTGTAAAAATAAATAATCTAATGAAAAATACAATTAGATAAAATGTAAAAAAAAAATATTAAAATAAAAATCATGTGAACGCCTTTATCTGTCACGGATCTACTTGAGATTCAGGGTTTGTTGGGCATTTACTGTTGTCATTTTAATGGATGAATATTTTTGGCCTCCACTTCAAACAGACACTAATGTTTGTAATAATGATATTCACAAAAGCACATTTGATCATTCACACTTTAAACAGACAGGTCACAGACACCCATCACTGCTGTTTGACCTAGACACACTAAACATGCTTGAGTATGACCGCAGCATCAGGACCGGCGCGGATGTCACACACACACACACACACACACACCTCACGTCTGCCATCAGAACAACACACAGCAAACACCTCCAAAACCTGTTCACTGAAGAAACACATAAACATGAATGTGATTCATCAGATCTGTATGTGGATCTGTGCTCTTCATTAAATTCACTTTCCTCCATCATGTTTTGATATGTTTCATCAATACAAAATAACTAGGGTGAGGCTACTTTTAACTACTTTGTAAACTGTGAATTTAAGCATGCAAAAAATGTTGTTTCTAATTCTTAAAATAATAATAATAATAAAAATAATAATAATAATAGTAATGATGATGATGATGATGGAAAGGGCCTCAAATAAATGCTACTTGTTATGATATTTGAATATTTAATACAGTGGCATTCAATCATTGTGATGTAATTGTTTCAATACTTCTTCTGCGTTGCTGTGATTTCCAGGTGTTCCCAAAGACTGCAGGATTGGCTTCTATCACACATACACACGCGTGTGAGAGCAGCGTGACCTTTCACACCGCATTAATTTAACGGTGGTCTGTGAGAATGTTTCAAACCATTTTCACAGCACAGCGACTTTATAACGTCCACAACAACATAAAATCTGCCCTGCTAGAGGTGACCGGACCACACACACCTGACACACACACACACAACACTGTTTTCAAGAGACAGACACCAGAGGAAGTTCCAATAGTCAACTGCATTTTCCCAAATCACTCGCACCCATGGACTGAGATCGGAAGAGTGCGACGTGGACCATAAGGTGTGTGTGTTTGAAGATGTTTGAACATGAAGATGGCAGTGTATGAGGATGACCTCTACAGCAGCTCATCTAGTGTGTGTGTGTGTGTGTGTGTGTGTGTGTGTGTGTGTGTGAGCTCCATATGGCTGACGATCAGCTAATGAGAATCTCTGGAGAGCGACAGCTCGGGGGACCTGAGCGATGATCTTTCCTCTGAGCACCAGCGTTTTAACGCCAGATGACGACCTTCGATAGGAACGACATCATCTACTCGTGCGATTTGATTCATGGGGCGACTTCACCAACATCCATTATCGCCAGATTCTGGCCGACAACAATGGCCCGGCTCCTGACCTCAAGGATTTCCATTTGGCCAAGAGGCCCGCAGCGGCCAGAGGGAGACACACAGACATTTCCATACGCAAGAGTCTGATGATTTGATGTTCTCCGTCATTCTCTTCTCCTGATGAAACAGCTGATCCTCTTACAGAAAGATTCTGGAGTCTGAATCACGCTGCGAGTCACGGACATCACCTGGTTCCCCTGGCAACAGTAGCTGTCACTTCACAGCCCACACAGGTCTCGGCTCGTGTCGAAGTTTGACAAACGCCTCTGGCCACGTTTACAGCCTGACATCCGTGTTCCTAACTTTACTTGTTGGTGTTCACTAACAAAAACACCTTGTAGAAAATGTTTAAGCAGATGACGCAGGTATGGGTCAGAGCAGATTTCTTGTGAAACTTTACATTATCAACATCTCTGACAATATCAGAACAACCTAATATTTAATTCTGTGACAGTGTGTGTGTGTTTAGCTTGAGGACCTGGCCTTGAGCGTTTGTGTGTGATGGTTTGTGGTTATTCCACAAGAGTAAACCCAGCTTTCTCCTAACTAATATTTACCTCAACAGCTGATTACAGGATCAAGGGCAAAATGTATGTATGTTGACAGGAACAAAGTGCAATACTCTTGCAGAAAAAACTAAACAAATATGAACCCTTTCACCTCAAGGCTGGTAAATGGGAGGGACTCTGGTTTTAAGATTTAATCATGACCTCTCACTCCTGGTTACTCCATCAAGTCACCTGAAGTTGCTTGGAGCTGTATATTACTTTGCAGGATGTTCTAATGGAGTATTCAGCAGATAGTTGTGGGTGTGGAAAGAGCCAGGGGAGAAAATTACTCTGAAGTAGATTTCTGGAAATGCAACTAAACCCATTTGTCTGAAATTTTATTTGATCAATAAATGCCTACATTCATGAGCAATGCAACACCTTTAATCATTTAGACCTCCTTAGGAGTTGGTTTCTATTCTCCAAACAGATCCATTTAAATCCATTACATTACAGTTTGAACTAGCTGCTATCTGTGTGCATATAAATCCAGCGACAGACAGTGACCATTAAAAGGTCTCAGGAGGTACAGTAAACTCGAAGGTTCTAGTAACCACCAGACGTCACTCACTCACTGACTGCAGAGAATGGTACAAATCCGTGAAGGACAGGGTGCTGATCAAGGGTCCTCGGCACCACTGTCAGAGCCTTGAATTTGTCGTGGGCTGCTATTGTTAGCTAGTGGATTGAAATCAAGAGTTGAGAGAAATAGGGCATCTTGGGTTGGTTGAAGATTGGATGCACCATCATGTTCTGGATCATACTGTATGTAGAGGCTTAATTGCAGCAACAGAGCACCGACGTAGCCCAGTATTGTCTCTGATCATACAGAGCATGACACTGCATGACTAGACCATCACTGAGATATGGCCAAGAAAGTTTAGATGTTGAGCCAAACTGATGTTGACTGATGGGCTGACTGAAAACACAAGGAATTCTGTATTTTCAAAGTTAAGCAGAAGGTAGTGATCCTTCTTCCAGGCCAAGATTATGTTAGATATATAAACTGGAATTTAAAGCTGAAATAACACTTGCACAGCATGGATAGGACAAGCAGTGCACCTTTATGATTGCACCCAGTGAGGTTTGGTAAATGGAGAACAAAAGTGGGCCAAGAACTGAACCCTGAGGTACCCCATGGTTATTTGATGTTACTCAGTGACAGACAGCAGGGTCTTCCTAAGAAGCTGAATTGGTTGTAAAAATTGCACCTTTTAAAACAAACAGCAATTAACTCTTTTTGCATAAAATGGAAAATGTGCTTCGGTCAGGATGCAGATAACTCTGAATAGATGCTTTAGAAATAGACATAATTAATTATTGATTTATCCTTTCTCCAGTCTATTCATTCCTGCTCTCTGAGAGAGAAAGAAATGCTGATGATTTCACTTGTCTTTTGTTCCCGAGACTTCATTGGAACTGAACATGTGACCTGCTTAATAATGCGGGATAGTCCGATGATAACAGCCCATCTGACATGAATAGGCCTTCTCCTTGTTAAGTGCTCAGCAGTGTGTGTTAAATTAAAGAATTTGCAGGAAATAAATATGCACACACAGACAAATGAATGTGCGATGCTGCAGTCAGTGTGTTCCAAATGGCAAAGATCGTACCTTCCCAGGGTACTTTGAGGAGGAAACAACCATTCCAAACAGAAGTGTTCAAAATAACTGCATCGAAGGACCCTTTGAATTTTTTTTTTTTTTTTTTTTTTGGTAGGGTTCAACTAATGTGCACTTCACTCCTAAGATTCTTCACCTTGCATCAGAAGCACTAAGCCTGCACAAGGGGAATAACATATAGGCATGATCACCCCTGAATGGAACACGTCAAGTTTATACTTCCTCATAGCACAGCCACCCCCCCTTAGACCAAGCCTGTTTGTCTTTCCCTTGATGGGGATGGAAGAACAACACACACACACACACACACACACACACAAAAGAAAAAAAGAAAACACTGGACACAAAGAGAGGAGATGAAGAATTGGCTTCCATTTCATTCTTACCCTCATTTTCTCTTTCTCTCTCGCTCTGTCGTTTTTCCTTAGCCTACAGTCTTCACAGTTAGATTTATGCCATTTATCATGCTGACACTCTCTCTGTCTCTCTCTCTCTCTCTCCCTGTCTTTCTCTCCCCTGTTTCTCCAAATGGATGAGCCTCATCCTGTCTGTTTAGACACACAAACCTCTTCCCATGTATAACGTAAGGATGGAGGAAAACACTGTCTCCGCACACACACTGAAGAATGGCGTTGGTTTCGCTGAGAGGAGTTTCACAGATGGCAAGGGGAAGTGACTGTGTGAGGTGGCACAGTGGGACACACACACACACACATACTCGTCAGGGCTGCCAGATGGGAGTGTGTGTATGTGCCGTCCACCGCATGGGTTGGAAAATCTACTCCATAACTCTAGATATGTTCCCATTAGTCTGAAGAATCAACTCTCCTCAAATCACAGTGGACTTGCGGTGTTGTGGCCTTCCCTGATGAATGTCGGGGGGGCTCTTGAGACCGCAGGGAGTCCCGTTCGTCATTTCATCACTCTGAAGGGAGCTCATGAGCACCCCCTTTGTGCATTGTCAATGCACTAGTGTGGAACTAGGCTGTGCATAGTCTGATTAAAATTCAAAATCATACTGTCGGAATTTTACCTTGAAGGCATTTTACATTACTATGGGAAATGCATGAATGCAAATGTGATATAACATCATGTGGTTCTAACAAGCAGCTTTATCATGACTTGTGGCACAACTAATTGAAAAGTCCACAAGACCCCCTACACCAGACCTCAACCCAACTGTCCAGCAGCTGAGACAGAGCCAGATGCTCTAACTTGAGGAACAACACTGTTTGGGTCATCAGAGTTTAGCTTCTAGGAAATCTAGATGCCGTTCTAGAGATCCGTGTTTACCAGGTAACATCTGACATCTGAGGTCTGTGCCTTAATATGATTAATGAGCCTCTAAACTCAACCACTTAAAAACCTTCAAATGCTCAAGTCACATTACTGGCCATCTCTCATTGTGATGTCACAGATGAAGAATGTCTTGTGCAGTGATTATCGTGTTTCGTGAGCGGTATTGAGTTCGCTATGCTCAAATGTCATCAGAGTATTTACACTGCGATTATAAATCTATATCAAACGGAGAGAGGGCAATTTAATTACTGTTTGATCAATACATCTTGGATTTGGTACAAATGGAGAATGAACAGAGTGTGTGTGTGTGTGTGTGTGTGTGTGTTTTCAGCTATCGTCATGACGACCCCTTGATGGGACGTAATAGTGCAAATGCCTTCTGCTCCGCCCAAACGGTCACGGCTGACTGGGCAGAATAGTTCAGCCAATTAAATCCCATAATGAGCGGCAGCAGTTCAGGAAGTGTGAAATTGCAGTTGCTCTCATTCTGTGAAGAAGAAAGAGCTGCACTCCTTGGCTTATTGATCCCATGTTCTATTTTATTTTATTATTTCATTTATTTTTGCAGAGAGGTTTGCTTGTTGAACGTACGAGCCCCTAGTGGTTGTTTATCGGCTAAACGAGCAGCGGCGGTTGAAGCTTTAGTTCACCCAGAAGCATTCTGTCATCATGTATTCTCCCTCATGTTGATATAAATGCGTGTGACTGACTTTCTTCAGTCGAAGTCAAACAGAAATGTTTTGAAGAATGTAATGGCTGCTCTTTTCCTTGTAGTGAATGTGGAACCAGGTCTCTCAAGCTACAAACTGATGCAAAAGCATGAAAATAGCAATATAAATCAATTATGAATTCATATTGTGCTCCATATTCCACAACAATGCTGCATGAGGAAGCGTGAGTCGTTATTTACCGAAGATATGTACTTCCACTGTCTTTGGGAGATCATGAGAAAATAATTGACTGGTGCTTTCTGAAGGCTTTCGGTTCACGTTTATTATAATTCCATGGAAAAGTGCAACTAGTTCATTATTTAAAATATTTCCTTTTGTTCCACAGAAGAGAGTTGCTCAGTCAGGTTTAGAAAGACGAGTAATTGACAGGAATTTCCTTCAACTTTATTTCAGCACATTAACATGCCAAATATATCACGTGTTATTTCTATACAAACACTTAATACTGTATCGGACAAATATGCAACCAGAGAGTGATGTGTGTGTGTGTGTGTGTGTGTGCTCTACAAGAGTTGTTGATTTGCACTCTCTGTTCTACACTAGTTAGCTGCACTCATATCATAAATATTCATAAGATAGCAGCAGAGTGGACAATTCATTTGCATGCAGGTGATAATTAGTAGATTTGGGTGACACCCCCTTGAGAATCGTCCAGTGCTGTCTTACTTCATGTCTGATAGTGTCGGCAAAAAGAGCCGTGCAATGGGGAAAAACTGCTTCTGCTCTGTGTGTGTGTGTGTGTGTGTGTGTGGAACAGTCCCATAATGCAATGGGACAAAATCAGTTCAATTTCATTAACTGCAAAGTCATCAATGTGATGGCCGCACTGTGTGTGTGTGTGTGTGTGTGTGTGTGTGTGTGTGTGTGTGCGTGCGTGTGTGTGTGTGTGTGAAACAGCAGACACTAAACAGCTGCCGCTGTGCAAAGCTTGTGGGCATGACAAACATGAACGCTGCCCTCTTTCTCTCTTTCTCTCTCTCTCTCTCTCTCTCTCTTTTCTATTCATAAATATTTTATATCTCACTATATTTAGAAAGCAGACTTTAGAGATCAATAAAGTGAATGTGAACAAAAACCTTGGACTGCAGCTAAATCTAAAGTTCCTTAACAAAATTCATTATTGTTGTTGTTATTATTATTATTATTATATTTGTATGTATACAATTCATTTAGACTATATTATGTAGTTATAAGGAAGCCAATGTTTATTAAAATAGCGATTTAAAAGAAACATATAACTATATTTCACTATATACATTTTCCAAGTGAATCAAAAACGGAAAGAAAAACATACACATTATTCTGACTTCAACCACTGACCACAGGACATGCAAACCTGTGACGAATACGAGGAACTCAAATAAAATGAATTTAGATTGATCAGTGTTTGTCCTGATCCTGAATGAATGGTTACACTGAAGGTAGTTCTGCTGATTATTACACAAATGTGAAGCAGCCCAATATGATTTAATAATTACTGGGAATTTAAATAACCAATGCTCATTCCCTATGTGGTCGTGCTGTGTGGTTTGTTTATAAACAAAATTAAAATAAATAAATAAATACATTTATACCAGAGATTCATCAGCACACAGCTCTGCATTGTGCAAACAAGTATTGTCCTCCGAACAAATCACACATCAATGGAGATTTATATCAAGAGAGTTTGCGTAGAATTTTTATCTGTATTTATATATATATATTTTTTTTTAAGTAAAAATCTCATAAACTTGACTCCAAAGTTTTATCCTGAAACTTCAAGTCATCTGAACCTGACAATGTGTTCGTTTTAAAAGCCATGTTGTTATGAAAAGCTAAAATAAGAACATGTTTCGAGAGTCAGCCTGACCTCTTCATCAAGATGCACACGTGAGCTACGCTACGGTCAACACGCTTCTGTATCTGTATCTCACTTTCACAGGCTTCGAGAACGAGAACGAGATGCAGTGACTGAGGATCAATCGATGATTTAGTAAATCCAGAGTTTTTAGGGTTACGTGGGACAGGACTGAAATGTCCTCAGACAGGACCAGGTGTGTCTCAGAGACAGAGAGAGTTTGTGTTTTATGAGACGAAGCTTGCCCAGTGTAACTCAGCTGCGGCTACATCGACCATCCCTCGCTGAACGGGAACCTCGAGCGCCTCAGACGCTCTAAACAGAGAGGTCCTGGAGTTAGCACACTACTCCTGTGTACAACACAACATTCAATTAGATTGAACTTCATCCTCCCATCACCTCCGTGGGTCGATCAGGAAGTTTGGGAAGCTCTAGACTCCCTGTGTGTGTGTGTGTGTGTGTGTGTGTGTGTGTGTGTGTGTGTGTGAGGGTTCCTGATTATTCCTGTCATATTCCCATCCACACAAGAACCACGCAGCACTAATTAAAGCCTGAAGCTGCAAACGAGCTGAAAAGATTTAACTACCACAGCAAAACCTACAGACGCGCTAAAATTAAACGCCACAACACACGTGACACACACTGAGCACTGAACACACGGACTGAACACTCGTCATTTCAGTCAGATTACCACACACGCTAATGAGGAGAACAACACACCGAACGAATTCAAGATCCCAATCACAAGCAGAAGACCGACGCTGAAAGAAGACGCCACACTGATCATGTGACACGTGTTCAACATCCTCTCTGCACCTGTAGTGTGCTTCAAATCTGTTTTCCTAAAAAACATCACTTGCAGATAATATATGTCTAATATATGTCTTGAGTCTCTGGGGTATATTTGTAGAAATAGTAAAAAATAATTAAAGAAGAAATAATTGTATAGGTCAAAATTACATTTTTCTCTTTTATGTCAAAAATCATTAGGATATTAAGATCATATTCCATGAAGATATTTAGTAAATTCCCTATCTTAAATATGCCAAAACTTAATGTTTGATTAATAATATTAATTGCTAAGAGCTTCATCTGAACAACTTTAAAGATGATTTTCTCAATATTTAGTTTTTTTTTGCTCCCTCAGATTCCAGATTTTCAGGTAGTTGTATCTCACACAAATATTGTCCTCCTCACAAACCACACGTCAATGGAGAGATGATTTGTTCAGTTGATGCATAAATCTCAATAAAAAATAAAAATAATCATAAATAAATGAATAAAAATAAAAATACCCTTGGAACTGGTTTGGTGGTCCAGGGTCACATATAGATTAATGAATAACTTAAGTGACTTTAACAGAGACACATTCATTACTGTGAAACACGCTTAAGCACACTTTTAAAAGGTGACTTTTGCAACAATGCCAAAAAATTGTTTTTATGTTAAATAAATATGTTTTATTAGTCGTGTATATATTAAATATAATCTCTTATATTTGAGCAGATCTTAAATGCGCATTCATTCAGCAGTACTTTAACAATATTTCAAAGACAAGCCTAATACTTCTGAAATCATGTATAAAAAAATTACTTAAATTCTACTTAAGTTCAGCTCACTTTATATTTAATATAAATTCAAACTACTTTATAATATAAATACAAAACATAATATAATTTTCATTTAAATGCAATTAATATGCATTTGTCTAAAAACACTGCATTCAGTTCACACTTAAGTAGATTCTTTAAAGCTCCACACAGAAGATGCATGTATGTAGCTGGTCTGAGTCTCCCTTCTTATTAATTTGGTAAATATAATCATTGGTTTATTGTGTGTGTTCATCTAGTCCTCTAATGCACATCGGTACTTGTAGTAATCTTTTCTTTAGTTCTGGTTTGGGTCTGTCCAGTATCTTTGTTTTAAATTTGTGCACCCTCACTGTGAGACTCTTAGGTTTGGCGCTCTACAGACACGATCAGCTGTGTTCGGGGTCTGTGGTGTTAAAGAGAGACGTACCCTCGGCGCTGGAGAGCAGGACGCAGGCGCTGAGCAGCAGGAGACAGAGTCGGACGGAGGGGAACGCTTCACGGACGCTTGGCACAGGCATGATGTTACGACTCACCCACGGAGTGTGCCAGCTCACAACGCTCCTGCAACGCTCTCACAACCTACAGAGAGAGAGAGAGAGAGAGAGAGAGAGCAGTCATTCCATCAGAACACAGAGTAATCATCAGCACACAGCTCTGCATTGTGCAAACAAGTATTGTCCTCCGAACAAATCACACATCAATGGAGAGATCATTTATTTAGCTTCAGATGATGTAGAAATCAAATCAAAAATTGACCTTTCTAACTGGTTTTGTGGTGCAGGGTCAACATTATTGCTCAAATATGCATCTACAAATATGTGTCTATAGGTTTCATTTTCAATACATGTTCTTAAAGAGTTTGTTTCACCATTTTAGTATCACAAAACATACAGTTCTCTCTTTAATCTGAAGGTTTGTTCATGATTCCTGCCCGGCCGGACTCCTGCTCACGAGCGGAGGTCAGATTTGGCTCGCTCTCGTCGCCCGCTGACCGATGCCACACACTTGCTATTTCCGTTCACGATAGCATCTCTGGCTCCGGCCGGGCCTTTATGAGCTCATTTCAGCTGCAAACGCACGCCAGTCTGTGTAATATTGGTGTGATTAATTAACAGTTCCCTCTCGCGCCGCTTTCCTCCGCAGCTTTTGTTGGAAGAGCGAGACGGACGGAGAGACAGACACATCCATTATGTGTGTTTTGTATCTGTTCCCGATGAGCCGGTTCTTTGTTGAATGTGAATTTCCATCACACTCACACACGGAGCAAACACTCTCTCTAGAAATCTGACAGATAAGTAATACCACATGTCGCACACGTTGGCAGGCGATTTGTAAATAAACGAGAAAATGGCCGTGTTTTTTTCTCCTCTTGTTACTCATCTGTCTGACATTGATCCAGAGAGAGAGAGAGACGGACTCGACTGAAAATCACATCAATTCATTCACACGCCGAAGCAGGAGCAGGGAGAGTCTCAGTACACGTCCCTGGTGCACCTCGGGGTCGTTTGTGCTCCTGATTAGCATTTATGCAAATCATCGATATCAGCTGCGGGCTTTGACTGTGTTAATGCTGAGACTGGGGTAAACATTACAACATCTCCTCGCTGTATTAGCAAACAAACACATTTTAATAATAGATTATGCATTAGCTTTTATTTCCTCGTCTGTCTGAGCTAAGATTCATATTTCAGATAATCTGATTCGAATGATTGTGCTGCTGCTCAGAATGAAACACATCTGTAAAAACCTCCGACAGTCCAGAATAAGATGAAAATGATGCAATGCAGTCTATTTAAATGTTTAGAAGAAACATGTCATGTGGCACACACACACACGCACACACACACACACAGATAGAGAGACACACACACACACAGAGAGACACACACACACACACAAACACAGAGAGAGACACACACACACACACACACACACACACAGAGAGAAAGATACACACACACAGAGAGAGAGAGAGAGAGAGAGAGACACACACACACACACACACACACAGAGATACACACACACACAGAGAGAGAGAGAGAGAGAGACACACACACACACACAGAGAGAGAGACACACACACACACACACACACAGACACACACACACACAGAGAGAGAGACACACACAGTATCTTGTTTATTCCTCGGTGAGAAAGCATCTGACGTCTCTCTCTCTCTCTCTCTCTCTGTGTGTGTGTGTGTGTGTGTTTTGTGTGTTGGCATCTTCTGCAAGTGTTTGATATTTTAGTCCAAACATTTCTCATCTAATGAGCTGCTCTCTACATTTGTATGTCCTTGTGAAAAGTACACTTAAGCATAACTTCATTAAAAGAGTATTTATTAGAAAATAATGGGTTTTAAAAGAATATGCCTGTGTGTGAACTAAATGTGATGTTTTAATCAACTAATTACACATTAACTGCAATGAAATTTAATTGCAATGAAAATGTATAACAATTTCAATTTATATTAAATGCAATCAGCTGAACTTTAGAGTTTTTTTTTTTTTTTTAATCCACTTAAGTAGGACTTAAGCACATCTGTATATGTAATTTCATAATTACTTCTATTGTATTTGAAATATGGTACTGATCAGCATTGATGATTAACTAAAATATACTTTAATATCACTTGTAACACTTGTATGTCATGCTTCTTTTTCAATATATTTGTAAATGTAGTGCATTTAAAATCTGTTAACATTAAATATAATATTGAATAACACACTAGTTTAAACGATAAGTTATTTACAAAACCTTAGTCAACACATCAAATTAAGCGCACTTCTTTAAAACAGGAAAAAAACAACAACATTAAAACATATTTAAAATGTACTTTAAAGCAAATCTTTCAATTTGACATTATCACTAAAGTCACTTTTTAAAAGTGTGTGTTAAGAAACAGTCATGAACGTGTCTCTCTTTAAGTTAAGTTATTTCACAAATATCATACATTGAAACAAGAAAAAAAGAAAAGAAAGAAAACCGGATATGCTTTGAAGATTTGATGTAAACTACATTCAGTACAATTAAGCACTCTTATTTTTCACAAGGTATACTCTTACTATATGCAAATTCATATTTAGAAAAAGTTAACAATGAAATGAAACATAAATGGGGAAAAAGAGTCATGAAAGAGCACAGTGTGTGTAAACTGCTAGAGTGAAACACACAGGGTATGGTGGTGTGTTGATATCATGTGATCGTGGCGTGACCTTTACTCCATCTCTGCGAGCGCTCGTGTTCTGTTCTGGAAACTCTTCTTCTGCTCGCGGTGTTCAGGCTACGCTCAAAGGCCAGCGTAATTAAAATGCCAAGTGTCTGCTATTATCTAAATGCTAATTATGTGTGATAGAGTCGCGGCTAAATGACATTAGAGAGAACAGCAGGCGTTTGCGCGGGGACTTCAGCGCACAAGGGCCACTGCTGTAGAGACGACACGGCCCGCGGCGCTAAAGCTGTTAGCACAAGAGATCTGTGCCTGGACTCAAAGGTCAGGGGTCAAACCTGAATCTGGATCAGGACACATACAGTCTTGTTCAAAATAATAGCAGTACAATGTGACTAACCAGAATAATCAAGGTTTTTAGTATATTTTTTATTGCTACGTGGCAAACAAGTTTCCAGTAGGTTCAGTAGATTGTCAGAAAACAAACAAGACCCAGCATTCATGATATGCACGCTCTTAAGGCTGTGCAATTGGGCAATTAGTTGAAAGGGGTGTGTTCAAAAAAATAGCAGTGTCTACCTTTGACTGTACAAACTCAAAACTATTTTGTACAAACATTTTTTTTTCTGGGATTTAGCAATCCTGTGAATCACTAAACTAATATTTAGTTGTATGACCACAGTTTTTTAAAACTGCTTGACATCTGTGTGGCATGGAGTCAACCAACTTGTGGCACCTCTCAGCTGTTATTCCACTCCATGATTCTTTAACAACATTCCACAATTCATTCACATTTCTTGGTTTTGCTTCAGAAACAGCATTTTTGATATCACCCCACAAGTTCTCAATTGGATTAAGGTCTGGAGATTGGGCTGGCCACTCCATAACATTAATTTTGTTGGTTTGGAACCAAGACTTTGCCCGTTTACTAGTGTGTTTTGGGTCATTGTCTTGTTGAAACAACCATTTCAAGGGCATGTCCTCTTCAGCATAGGGCAACATGACCTCTTCAAGTATTTTAACATATGCAAACTGATCCATGATCCCTGGTATGCGATAAATAGGCCCAGCACCATAGTAGGAGAAACATGCCCATATCATGATGCTTGCACCTCCATGCTTCACTGTCTTCACTGTGTACTGTGGCTTGAATTCAGAGTTTGGGGGTCGTCTCACAAACTGCCTGTGGCCCTTGGACCCAAAAAGAACAATTTTACTCTCATCAGTCCACAAAATGTTCCTCCATTTCTCTTTAGGCCAGTTGATGTGTTCTTTGGCAAATTGTAACCTCTTCTGCACATGCCTTTTTTTTAACAGAGGGACTTTGCGGGGGATTCTTGAAAATAGATTAGCTTCACACAGACGTCTTCTAACTGTCACAGTACTTACAGGTAACTCCAGACTGTCTTTGATCATCCTGGAGGTGATCATTGGCTGAGCCTTTGCCATTCTGGTTATTCTTCTATCCATTTTGATGGTTGTCTTCCGTTTTCTTCCACGTCTCTCTGGTTTTGCTCTCCATTTTAAGGCATTGGAGATCATTTTAGCTGAACAGCCTATCATTTTTTGCACCTCTTTATAGGTTTTCCCCTCTCTAATCAACTTTTTAATCAAAGTACGCTGTTCTTCTGAACAATGTCTTGCACGACCCATTTTCCTCAGCTTTCAAATGCATGTTCAACAAGTGTTGGCTTCATCCTTAAATAGGGGCCACCTGATTCACACCTGTTTCTTCACAAAATTGATGACCTCAGTGATTGAATGCCACACTGCTATTTTTTTGAACACACCCCTTTCAACTAATTCAACTAATTGCCCAATTGCACAGCCTTAGGAGCGTGCATATCATGAATGCTGGGTCTCATTTGTTTTCTGAGAATCTACTGAACCTACTGGTAACTTGTTTGCCACGTAGCAATAAAAAATATACTAAAAACCTTGATTATTCTGGTTAGTCACAT
>NC_068402.1:40308543-40311043 GCF_023724105.1 Carassius gibelio | reverse complement strand
TTATCACAGTTTCCACAGAAATATTGAGCAGCACAACTGTGTTCAACACTGATAATATTCAGAAATGTTTCTTGAGCAGTAAATCATCATATTATTCTGATTTCTGAAGATCATGTGACACTGAAGACTGGAGGAATGATGCTGAAAATACAGAAATACATTACACTTTAACACAGATTCACACAGAAAACAGATGATTTATATTGTAATATTTCACAAGTTTTGATCAAATTACTTCAGGCTCCTTTCAAAGGCAGCACTGTTTTTCCCAGACTCTGAACTCTTCATCAGCGTCAGCAGAATGTCTTCAGACTGAAGAGATCTGCACAACAGAGAGCTGATGGAGTCTGTAAACCATGAATGACAGAGCGAGATCACATGACCACTGGCACACGGCCCAGCAGCCAATCAGATGCCAGGATCTCTTCCACACTGAGCTCCGCTGGTGATGTGGAGCATGTGGGGAATATTGAGGAGCCATGAAACACACACATCTGATGACAGGCTGTCAAAGGAGCGTCCTGCAGAGCTTCACAGTGTGTGATGAAGAGGAGAACACTGAAGATCTCCAGCTCGTCCATCGTTCGTTCAGGATTGATCCGGTCTGGATGTGGTCATGAGCTCACATTCACAGCCCAGAGCAGCTTCCACTTCCTCTGTTTCCATCGAACCCTCCCATCTCCTGCCAGCAGTGCTCAGGCCCTTCACACACTCACATCTCATTATCATTTGGTTCCGCAAATTACTCAGTTTTAATGGTTTTAATGTGGAATTATTTTTATCCCCAAATTATTATTATTATTATTTTTATTTTATTTTTAATTACTTCCATTTAATTTTCCTGGATTTGTTTATTGATTTACTTACTTACTCGCTTCATTTTAAGTTTACTGGACTCCGTTTTAATGATTAAATTGAATTTGAATAATTAAAAAGTATATCTAATTAGTTCAAAACATGAATCTTGTATGATTTATCTAGACCAACATTCGGCTCAAAGGAGTAACTGCACAATGACGTGTTCGTTACATGCATAGCATTAATAATGTGAGAACAGGTCAGCCCAGGTCTGAAAATAATACATGAAAACATTATAGCTTATATTTCTCTAGTACATTGACAGTAAAACGGAAAGTTGAATTGTGTTCAGCATGATGAGAACCACTGATCTATACTCTGAAGAAACGTGAGCGAGGGAAACTCCCAGGGCAGTCTGGGATATGATGCCCCAGGGGATTGTGGGAAATGCTCTCTTGATGCAGTACTCGGTGTGTGTGTGTGTGTGTGTGTGTGTGTGATGTTGTGTCACTCTAGTGTTGTAATCAGTGCACCAGATGGTCTATACATAAAAATAAAAATATATACATACATGTTCTTTTAGATGATATATGAATGAAACAAAAGGCCACTTAAGTGACTTAAAGAGAGACACTTTGATGACTGTTTCTACACTTAAGTACACTTTTTAAAAAATGACTTAATAATCAGAGATGTATAGTAACGAAGTAAAACTACTTCACTACTGTACTTAAGTACTAAAAGGCGGTATCTGTACTTTACTGGAGTATTATTTTTTTCCTCTACTTCCACTTTTACTTCAGTACATATTTTCAATGAGTTTAATACTTTAACTCCGTTATTTTTGTTATGTGCTGCATCGTTACTCGTTACCCACATTACCACTGCCAGAACTGTAGATGGCAGGTTTAATGAAGCTGGCACATCATTGAGCGAATCAAGCGATTAAGAAGACTGCGCGTGCTGACTGAACTGCTGTGAAGAGAGAGATGAACACTGAGCCGAGCCAGATAACGAACAATAGACTGAATCGTTCACGAGTCAAGAACCGGTTGCATCGGTTTCCGGATCACCAGTAGTTCTTTCTGACAGTTTGATTCAATAAACCGATTGAAGAAAACACTTCACCGGTTCTTTTGCGCTCAACGTAATGACGTCATTGGCGATGATTGCAAGCCTTCGGTTTACCCGCGCTCATAACATTAGCACAGAATCAGTTCAGAATCAATCACCAAAAGAATCAGTTCAGTTCAGACGCTCTGTGTGTCGGTCTGCTTCACGCTGAATCACACATGCGCAGTATCATCAGCTCCTCGGTTCTCGAATCGGACACGAATACGTAAACGGTTCTTGACTCGAGAAAGAGTCATTATCTGGCTCGGCTCGGTGTTCATCTTCAGTTCTCTCTTCACAGCAGTTCAGTCAGTGTACTGTTTGAGTAAATGAATTACTCCGGGATATTGGTTTGTTTGAACTTAGAGGGAGTGTCAGACACATTAAACAAGTTAAGCTTAAGTCATTTGTGGATTAATGCGTATTGGAGACGCAAACTGTTTAAAACGATTCAGTTTGATTTGGTGAACTGTTTCAAAAAGATCCGGTTACATCTAATGATTCGTTCACGAACCAGATATCACAAACTGCTTTGTTTTGAACTGTCTAACAGCAGACACCGAAGAGAAGACAATGCTGAATAAAGTCT
>NC_068402.1:40276043-40303543 GCF_023724105.1 Carassius gibelio | reverse complement strand
GCCATTTATTGGACTATGAGAAGTTAAATATATCACTTCTATATGAATTGTATCTCAACCCAGACTGCGTTTACTCATCTGATTGTTTGATGACATTTAATTCTGAGAAATATAATGACATTTTTCTCACTTTGAGAGGTTAGATATACAGGAGCTCATGGGATATAAAATTTGAGTAAGAGCACATTTACCTCTCTTCCTCTGAGGAGGTTGAAGCGGTCAGCAGGAGCTGCTGGGTGGAGCAATCCCAACCTATCTTGTTCCATCTCCTCATTCTGGGGGTGTCACTTCTCGAACACTGCAGAGTCTAGAGTCAGAGTGGCGCTCCCAGGCTGAAGGCTTTGAGCGGTTCTGAACCTGCATCCTGCCAAGTGTGCTACATTGGGTCCTGTCCTGAGCAGGCTCTGGTCAATTGAGTCTTCCTAGCAGACGACGTGGCTCTGAGGGACATCATTTTTATAAGGAGACTTCAGCTTTGAGAGTCCTGATGCTGTGGCTCAGGACCTCAGGGGGCAGGCCCCTACGGGGAAGAGTGGTGTACACTGCATTAAACGGTGCCTGTCTCTCATCAGTGCCCTCAGGACATCAATCTGCCAATACTGCCCATGTTCTGGGGCCCAGCAGTCTCCGGCGAGTGCTTCTCTCAGTTACTGCCCGGAAACGTAGCGGTGCTTAGAGGCTTGTGACATCCATGGTTTTCTCTTTAGCAGCTAGTTAAGCTCTCCCCTGCTGGTCCGCCACTTCAGGGCACCGAGCCAGCAGCTCTGATTACACCAGAGGTCAGTCTCGAGAGACTGGTTCCCTTAGTAGACTATTTAGCAGTGTGAAAACTACTAGCAAACATGGTTCAGTGGGTCCTGCACACTGTAGTGAGAGGCCACAGAATCCAGTTCGGTTCTCCTCTTCCTCAATTCAAAGGGGTTTTTTTCCACCCTGGTGGGCCCCAAGCAGGCTCTGGTAATGGAACAGAAATAGACACCCTCTGAGGATGGAGACCATAGAGTTGGTCCCTCCTCGCATAGTGGTGTCCGGGTCATACAGCCAGTACTTCACCATTTCAAGGAAGGATAAAGAGTTCCTTCGTCCTATTTTAAATCCGCATCTTTTGAACCACTCAGTCAAGGGACTGAAGTTCAGCACATTCGCACTAAAAGCAGAGAATCAAGTCTGAGGACTGGTGTCACAATCGATCTAAAAAGATGCATACTCCATCCTTCCCCATCATAGGAAGTTCCTGAAGTTGGCTTTTGGGGCCAAACGCCTACTAATACCGGTTTTTCCTTTGGCCTTGCATTCTCACCCCACACTTTCATGATTTAACCATATGGTGCTATGATTTGTTGATATTAGCTCAATCAGTCTGGATGGCTCATCAAAAGACCTGGGGTTAAGACTTAATTCTAAGAAAGGTGTGCTTTCTCCATGGTGTAGGATTCGACCACGGTTCAGGCACAGATGTCTCCTGATTGAATCGATCCTCACCGCAGTCACGAGATATAATTCTACACTGCTGGCTCCGATGGCAGCTGCGTCCAACATGATACCTCTTGGCCTGCTGTACATGAGACCCCTACAGTGGTGGCTCAAGACCAAGGACTTCTCACCGAGGGGAAACTCGCTTTGCAAGCTCAAGGTCATGCGGATGTCCTACATGCCTTAGACATGTGGAGGAGATCTTGGATCTTGTCTCAGGGCCCAGTGCTTGGAGCTCCTTGTCGCCGCGTAATGCTAGTGACTGATGCGTCCCTCACTGGCTGGGGTGAAGTGATTAGTGGCCACCCTGCCCATGGTCTGTGGAGTGGCCGCTATCTGACATAGCATATCAACTGCCTGAAGATGCTTGCCATGCTTCGAGCACTGCTTTACTTTCTCCTAGACCTACGCACCGACAACACAGCGGTGGTCTCTTATATCAACTACCAAGGGGTCTGTGCTCACGCAGATTGTACAAACTAACATACCAGATCTTTGTGTGGTCCCAGGGCAAACTCCTCTTGCTGAGAGCAGTTCACATTCCTGGGCATCTCAATATGGGAGCAGACATCCTGTTGAGGCAGGGGCCGAGGCCCGGGGGAATGGAAGCTTCACTGAGGTGGTGAAGCAGATATGGAGAATATTTAGTCATGTGGATCTGTTTGCGACTTATTGCACTGTCCCCTTTGGTTTTCTCTGACTCATCTGGCTCCACAGAGGCGGGATGCCATGGTGCAGACTTGGCCGAGGCTTTGTCTGAACACTTTTCCCCCGATCACTCTGCTCCCAGGAGTTCTGCTGAGACTACACCGGGATGGGGTCCGTCTTCTATTAGTAGCCCCTTTCTGGGCGGGCCGAGTATGTTTCTCGGATCTGATTTCTCTCCTTGACAGCGCTCCATGGGAGATTACTGTCAGGAGGGGTCTCCTCTCACAGATGAAGGACACAATATTCCATCCCCACCCGGAGCTATGGAAGTTATGGGAGTGGCCACTGAGGGGGCACATCTCGTAGATTCTGGTATCTCAACCGAGGTTGCTGAGATCATCCTCCAGAACTCCCTCCATGAGGAAACTGTACACCTTGAGATGGAAACCTTTCACCTCCTGGTGCGAAGACTGCCAGTTCAACCCAGTTATTTACCCAGCTGGGACAGTTCTGGAGTTCATGCAGGCCCTTCTCTCTGTAGGGTTGACCCACTTCACCCTGAGGGTCTACGTGGTGGCCATTACAGTCTACGGCGGCCCTTTTGAAGGCCATTCAGTGGGCAGACACAGTGTGGTTACATGTTTCCTCTGCGGTGCACTGAGGCTGCGGTCTCCGGCTAGAAGAAGCTTATGCAAAGTGGTTGATCAGGATTAGGGGTGCTCCGATCACGATCGGCCGATCGTTATGCGCATCTCGTCATTTTCATCCACTTCATTTTCAGCGTTTTTTGGCGCATCTTCTCAGTTAACAACGGCTCTGTGTAGTAACCGCTGCTCTATGTGAAATTACGCACCTGATGGAATTAACCGCTGATTAGAGAACCAGCTTTAATGACGAGATGCGCATTAACGATCGGTCCGATCGTGATCAGAGCACCCCTAATCAGGATGTTATCCTAAAACGTTGAGTCCTCTGATCTCCCCTCACCATTGAGAGCCAAGGCTCCCTCGAACTGAAGTACGATAGCCTCCAAGGCCTTCTTGTGAGGTGTGTCTATAAAGGACATCTGCAATGCAGCTGGACAGTCCACGCCCCTCACATTCATCAGATTTTATGGTTTAGATCTGCGAGCCACTCACGGCTCTTATTTCTCTTGCCTTAGCTGTGCTCCGGTGTGGGCATTCTCGTTCCCGTAGCGTTTTCGGACACAGCTCGAGTTCCTGAAGGGGAACGTCCAAGGTTACGTATGTAACCATGGTGCCCCGAAGGGAACGAGATGCTGTGTCTCAAAGCCATACTTCCAGCATCTCTTCCAGACTTCGCTTCGTTCCTAGAAGCTGATGCTCATTCCACCTAACATGCTTTTATAGCTTACTAGTCACTACGTCACCCACCTATGATGTCACATCCATTCATGAGACTGATTTCACATATCATTCAGAGCTGGTCACACTAAAGGGTGATCCCATAGCCTTTTTTTTTTTGGATGCAATGACTTGATCCCTACGGGGAACCATGGTTACATACGTATCCTGGGATGTTTTTGCACAAACTTTCAGGATTTGTTAGTTGAGATGTGATGAAATTATTCATTGCTTTTAAAAGAACATTTCTAAAAGAAGTCTCTTCTGCTCAGCAGGACAGCATTTATTTGATCAAAAGTACAGTACAATTGTGTAATATTATAACCATTTTAAACAGCTGTTTTCTATGTGAATCTATTTTAAAGTGTCATTTATTTCTGTGATGTGCAGCTGTATTTTCAAGTGAAGTGAAGTGACATTCAGCCAAGTATGGTGACCCATACTCAGAATTTGTGCTCTGCATTTAACCCATCCGAAATGCACACACACACACACACACACACTGTGAGCACACGCCCGGAGCAGTGGGCAGCCATTTATGCTGCGGCGCCCGGGGAGCAGTTGGGGGTTCGATGCCTTGCTCAAGGGCACCTAAGTCGTGGTATTGAAGGTGGAGAGAGAACTGTACATGCACTCCCCCCACCCACAATTCCGTCCGGCCCGGTACTAGAACTCACAACCCTTTGATTGGGAGTCCTACCCTCTAACCATTAGGCCACGACTTCAGCATCATTACTCCAGCCTTCAGTGTTACATGATTTTCAGAAATCATTCTAATATGATTTACTGCTCAGAAAACATGTTCTTATTTATCTCTAATGATTTCTTACTATTTTAGATAGATTTTTTAATACCTTTACTGACACTTTTTTTAATGCATTCTTGCTGAATACAAGTGTTGCTTTTCATCTTACTGACCCCAATTTTTTTTTAGCAGTAAATTATTTTATGTAGTAGAAGTGTGTAAGTATTTTAGGAAAGTATATAGTCATTGTAACATAACACTATTAGTGATAACAGCTGCTCTCATCTGTCTAACACCGTCCGATCCACACACACACAAATCGATGGAGGAAGACCATCTGTCCATCCTGACCTGCTTAGGACCAATGGGGGAGGAGTTGAAAAACAAAACACACACCACACTCAGTGTAGCAGAGAAACTGATTCTGATCAACAAACCTGTCCAGACACATTTACTCAAGAATTTCAGCTGAAGAACTACATTACCCACAATCCTCAAGACAAATCCACCAATCAGAGAATATGCTGAGAAGTGAGCTCAGCAGCCCCACCCACTTCATGAATGACATAACTGAATTAAAAATAAAATTAAAAAGAAACAACACAGACTACTTACAAAGTTTGTTTATATACAATACGTTAAATATATGTCATGCCAAAGATTTGTAATAATTTGTAATAATAATAATTAAATTTTATTCCAAATATTGAGCCTTAAAGTAATGGTTTGCAATGTAGTTGAGTAAAATCCTTCTCCTTCTTATTTTTTTAAATAATTGTAATATATATATATATATATATATATATATATATATATATATATATATATACACACACACACACACACACACACACACACACACACACACACACACACACACACACACACACAATATAGTTTTGTTTTGTTTTTTTTCAACATGGTGAAGTGCTGGTACCAATATTTGTGGTTGATTTCATCATTCACAGTGCTTAATGGGACTGTAGTTCATAAAAAAAAAAGAAGAAAATAATGAAAGAAAAGAGAAAGTCCACAATCCTGTCCTTTCATCTTTTGATCTCAGTGGAGAGACCGAACGTGAAAGTGAGTGTCACTGTTGTGTTCTTTCACCGGCGAACGCGAGCGGCTAGATCCTCATCGTCCCTCTTTCTCTCCTCCGTCACACTGTGTCTCTTTCAATGATCTTTTCCCAATAAACAGGATTAATAGGAGCCTTAATAAGCCTCCATACACTCCTCTCTCCTCATGCGGTTTCACTGAGGAGGATCATGGCCGATATCAGTAGTAATCATGGGATCGTAAGTGAAAGAAACACCTCATTTTTATACGAACAGAAGAACATCAGTGTATGGATATAATGGCTTTGTTATGTGTACAACTTTAGAGAGGTGAAACCACACAACAGCTCTCATCCATCAACAAACCACGGAGAAAAACTAATTATGAATAAAATTATAATTAAAACAAACAATGAACAGAAGAAAACAGCTGTTTGTATGAGCGTATTAAAGTCTGAAATATGAGTAAAATGCAGTGCATGTGTTTCTCTCATTTAAGAACTGTGTGTGGGGGGTGGGGGGCAGTATATTCTATTCTATTCTATTCTATTCTATTCTATTCTATTCTATTATATTATATTATATGTCGGTCTATCCTTTAGAAATGCCACTGAGAAAACCATTGCATGAAGGAGTTACTGTAAATGTAATTATAACTGTTAGAAACACATTTAAATGTAATAAAAAGAGAATATAAATGTCAACACAATTGTAAAGAAAATAAAACATAAAAAATCAGCTCACAAATGTAATGCAAGTCAGATGATTCATAAATGTTAATTTGAATGTGTAAATCTGTTCATTATACAATGGATAATAAATGCTCTTTTCAACTACAATTCATTTGAATCCTTCAAAACTTCATTTAAAATAAACCTGCAGTCAGTTTCTTGTAACATTTGTATTTTTTATTATTTATTCATTAGATTTACAGCCAAAAGCTCTATTTCTGTCTCATATTTGGTAGCAAGGTCAGTAAAAGCGTAACGTGTTGTGTTTGCCGGTGTGACGGAGCAGAAAGGCCTGCTGTGTGAGGACGGGGTTGAGCTCTGAAGAGCTGGACGCTGGACGTGTGCCGGTTAAAGGTGCGAGGGACTGGATCCTGAAGACGTTTTGGCAGATCGCTTCGTTCCAGGCCGATCGTTCCCAGAAGCTGGAGCACTCCGCTGGTTTTCTCAAACAAGTCGGCGCCCCATAATTGCAGGCTGCATTTTTTTTCATAGATTTCTTTCTCTTGCGCTCTCTCATGTGGATTTTTTTGAAACCTTGGCATTCCAGTAGATCTAGTCATGAACTTCTGGAAGCATTCCTCTTCACCCCCTCCGTTCTTTCACCGCCGTCTGTTTTTCCATCATGTCAGGAATGTCACCGAGGGACTCCAGCCATCGCTCCGGCCGGGGGACTGAACTCGCTCCTGCGGCAGAGAAATGACCGGAGCGAGAGACGGCGGACCGGACAACCAAAGCCCTCTTCAGCTCCAGATTGTCCTTATCATTTCCAACAGCTAATGTTTCCTCCTTTCATATCCACGATCGGCACACACACACACACACACCCCCAGCTGCTGGGGGCTCGCCCGGGTCGTGTTTCAACCAAATATGCGAAGCAGGGGCGTCGTATCTGTTTTGAGCCTCAGTTCAGTGCAAACTCTGCTCCAAACAGCAAATTATTTTGTCTTGAGTCACAAAGGTAGCTGCAGTGGGATTGGAAATCGAAGGCGTTTCCACAGCGTTAATTGTGGGATGTTGGACTGCAGTGGCAAGAACTGATTGCTTGGGCATGTGTGTATGAAACACACACACACTCACACACACACATAACCAACATAGATATCTGAAGCCAATAGACTGTAAGTGCTGATCGACTGCAGAACACACACACACACACACACATGAGCGGGGGGCACTTTGAGCTCATTTTCATCACCTCACTGACTCGCCCCTTTATCGGCCGCTTTAACCCTTTTACAGTCGCTCCTGATGATATTAACTCTCAATTCATTTCCTCCGGCTCCTGTGGGGACTTCAGGGGCCCCTAGCGGACAGACACGAGCAAACAGACGGAGAGAAAGAGAGAGAGAGAGAGAGAGAGAGAGAGAGAGAGAGAGAGAGACAGAGAGAGAGACAGAGAGAGAGGTAGAGAGAGAGACAGAGAGGGGGAGAGAGAGAGAGAGAGACACAGAGAGAGAGAGAGAGGGAGAGAGACAGAGAGAGAGTGAGAGGGAGAGGTAGAGAGACGGGCGATCATGTCAAACCTTATCTCAGAGTTCAGAGGTTTGTGGTTTTTTGGTCAGAATGTCCATCTAAAGTTCATCTCATACACGTTTGAGTCAAAACCAAAACAGATGTAGAAACAGAGGGAAGACTGAACTGTTTTTGTCTGATTGATGCTTCGTTCTACATGAACACAATAAAAGACACTACCGAGGAAAAGCCTCAGCGATGAAGAGCACCTCGACCTGACAGAGTCAAAGCGCTCGAACCCTCACGCCGAGAGATTTGTGTAATCTGACATGATGAGGGTTTAATCCAGCAGTGACATGAGGCTTTAGAAAACTAGAGATCCGCCAAAAAAGAGCCTCATATAGAGAGAGAGTCTCGTAGTATTAGAGTGCACCGAAAGAGCCCAAACCACCAGACTCTGTACTTCAATGTGAAACAAACACCTCTCTCACACACACTTGTGCACTGTTATACACACACACACACACACACACACACACACTTCTGGGGTGGTTCGTCATGTTGCAGAAGCCCAGAATGAGTTGAGAGCGCGTGCAGCGTCTTACCTGCTCCTCATCTTCATCCTCATCATCCTCATCGCGGTGTAGTGTGAGTTCAGCTGAACAGAGTTTATTCACATCCAGCGATAATCCAAGCGCAGAGCGCGAGCGTGCGTCTCTCTCTCTCTGTCTCGCGGCGCGGAGTTAAACGCGCGTCTATGGTGTCCTGAGTGACGCGCGGCAGAGCGAGCGGATCATCGCGTGGAGAAGAGCAGAGCGCGTGCCGAACGGAAGGCGCGTGCGGCGAGACTGCGCGCTCTAGCTCGAGCAGCACAGGAGAGGCACGGAGCGCGGAGTGACGTCACCGCGGCGCGGCGCAAACACTCGGCGATAATCACCGGAGAATTATTCGAGCGCTTTCAGTTTTAATAAGTGCGCTTGTGCGTGATCGATTCACGCAACGAAACTCTTTTTTTCCCGCCCTCAAGCACAGACGTCAGCTGTTTTTAAGAGTTTTGAACATTTAAACAGTTTTGCGTGTGTGTGTGTGTGTGTGTGTATTTTTTCTTTTATTATTATTTTGTTATTCATTTACAGGAGTGTCTTATGCTCACCAAGGCTGAATTTATAACAATGCAGGGAAAACAACATATTTTGAAATATTATTATAAAGTAAAATAACGTCTTTCTATTTTAATATGCATTAAAATCTCATTTATTCCTGTGACGCAGCACTGTATTTTCAGCATCATTACTACAGTCTGTCACATGATCTTCAGAAATCATTCTAATATATATTATAATTATTACTAAAATTATCAATGTTGGCAACAGTCGTGCAGCTTCATATATATATATATATATATATATATATATATATATATATATATACATACACATAACATTTATTATGATTATTATTATTATTATTATTATTATTCATATTATTATTGTTGTTGTTATTATTATTATTATTATTATTTATTTTTCATTTTTTCAGGATTGTTTGATGAATACAAATTTAAAAAGAAAGGCATGATTTAAAATATAAATATTTTCTAACAATTACACTATAGTTCAAAAGTTTGGGGTCAGTACAATTTTATTCTTTCTTTTTTTTTTTTTATAAATTAAAACTTTTATTTGTCAGGTATGTGTTAAATTATTAAGAAGTGATAGCAAAGATTTAGATTGTTAGATTGTTAATTTTTCCTTCATCAAATAATCCTGAAAAAGGTATCACAGTTTCCAAAAAAAAAAAAAAAAAATATTTGTCAGCACAACTGTTTATAATTCTAATAACAAATCATCATATTATTGTGATTTCTGAAGATCATGTGACACTGGAGACTGGAGGAATGATGCTGAAAATACAGCTGCACAGAATTACAGAATTAAATTATATTTTAAATTATATTAAAATAGAAAACCATTAATTTTGTTTATTGTAATAACATTTTGCTCTTGTGTATACTAACTTTTATATGATATGTCATATTTAAATAAATATATAAATAAATAAAATGTTATTATTTTAAAATAATACTTTTATTTATGTATTCATTCATTCATTCACTCATTCATTCATTCATTCATTATTTCATTAATTTATTCATTTATGAATTATTAATTCAATATGTTTAGATTGTCTTCAAGCTAAAATAAGAAAAAAAAATATACATCCATAATATTTGTAAAGGCTTATTTTACGTTTCGTGACATGTGAATCCATTAAAGCGTAACACTGATTGTGACTGGAAGCACTGGAGTGGTCTGTTGTTGCTATGGTTACCTCCTCAGGTGAACACCGTGTCTTTTGTGGGCCATAAAAGCGGGTCAGAGCCTCTCGAACCCGAAACTCAAGCTGCTTACGAGAAGATGCTGCCATTCATAAAACTATAAAACTCACGATAAATCATTCATCAGTGTACAGATCATGTTTACTGTACTTCAACAACAACCAAACACACACAGACTGTCATTAACTAATGAAGCTCTTAATGAACGGACTCAAAGAGCTCCACACGACCATCCTCATCCTCATCCTCATCCTCATCCTCATCCTCATCCTCACCCTCTTCATCCAGTTATCAATCTGAATTAGAAACAGCTGGCCGACTGGAACAGCACAGAGGTAAATGCAACACACAGTCAGTGAAGAGACAAAAGTGTAGGAGCGTATGTGTGAGTGAGTCTGGAGTCAGTTCCAGCGCTGGCCTGTTGGGCGCAGCAGAGTTAACGTGTGGATTTACAGAGCAAGCCTCTATATGTTCTGAGAGATGACAAGTGCTAGTCCTGACCCAGTTTAAACACGTCAACAAAGATCCTATCTCAGAAAAATACTGCTATCAAATCACACACTGGAGAGTTGGACAGGAGCTGTGTGTGTGTGTGTGTGTGTGTGTGTGTTTCCAATGCATCATTAAACAGACTGAAGGACTTCTCATTCCAGCAGCTGAAGCTCTGCCCCGCAGGCACCGGCACACAGCGAAGGTGTTCTGCTAAAACTCGTCCAAAGACAATCTGTGCAGCCCACCGCTTCGGGACACGGCCAAACAACAGACTGTGTGTGGAGCAGCTCGGTGGGAAGATCCTGCCAGACTCAGGTTAAACCCAAGCACACGTCCAGCTAGAAGACATGGCTGACCGCTGCTGGACTACAACTACTTACTGAGATTCAAAGCCTTTATTGCCATGTGCACAGGGAGAAGTTTCCCTCTACAACTAAAATATTCCTGTGCTGTCCACAAAATGTTACTAGCTGTTACAGATTAATTATACATAATAATATTAATTAACTTCATGTCCTTACTATATGCTTCGGCTTAGAGATACTTGCATGTAACTATGCATAACTGATTGACTCTGGTGCTGTTTTTCACATAACTGAAGATGTTTAGAAATCGTAGCTTGTCATCAGTGTGAGTCAGGTGAAGTCTTCAGTTATCCGTGAATTTCAGAGATTCACAGGCTGCAAAAGCTATACCATTCTCAATGTTGTTGGTGTGCAATGGGAAAGTAATGTAGCTAATTCCTGCTGGCTGTGAGTAATAAGCAATGTAATAATTAGTAACTAGTAATGAGTAATCTATTACAAGTTTTGAGTTATAAGCACAAGTCCCAACCTGAAGCAAGACGTTCACTGGAATCTGATGTTCAACCAATTCATTTAGTTGAAGCCCCATAAAGACAAGTAGTACTGACAGAAAATACACTGTCTGTCATGATTCAGTCTCCTGATAACATTAGACTGTGATGGCGACAAGTCTGGATGATGTTGTTTGCCTTCTGTAAGGCTGTAAGATTGTATCTGAATTAGCAGTTTAAGTGTTTAATTTACTGATGCAATATCGTGGGAAATAGCTTCTCCGAATCTCCGGATCCAGATGGACGAGTCGCTGAGAAACACTAACACAGCGTGTACCTCGGCGGACACAAATGCTAATATTTGTGATTTCCTTGAGTCCTATTTCCCCGAGGAGGCCCAGAGTGACCAGTGTCCAGAGATCACATGCACCCTCTTATTTCAACATGATCCCGATCCCACCTCAACCAGCAAACGCTTCAGTTTGACGACGGAGACTCTCTAAAACACTTCAGGCTACAGTTTCATTTTAAACTGCATAAGTGTAGCTATGGTCATGTCTGACGTCTACACTACTTCAGTGTTTTAGACCCTGTAAAACAGAGACTGTTGAAAACGCTGCAGAACGCTGTTTAGACTGAAATCTCTAGGGAAAACTGACCAAGCCGGAGACTTGTGAAAACGATGGCGTGGCGGCACACATTCTCTCTCAGTGTTGTACCCACTGATGTGTAAAGCTACTCTGAAAACGGTCCTCGTCTACACTGGTGCAGTAGTGTAAGCAGGGTCTTGGAGGGTCGAGTCGTGTCTTTAGGTGTCTGGCGACGGTCTTTACAGCACATCAGCCTGGGTCTGAGAGCGATGTCTCTGCCGTCCTCTCTTCTGACTGTAACAGACTGCAGGACGCGGCTGGATTTACAGTGGGAATCTGGGAGTATCCGGGGTCTGGCTCGACTCATACAGCAGGGCCCTGTGTCTGATGAATGAGAGCGGAGGAACGAACTCTGTCGTTCAGGGGCTCTCGGAGGTCAATACAGGAGCCGTCTGTTGAGCTGATGGATGCAGGTGAGGCGTCAGTACCAACACTTGGCTTCGAGTCCAAGGAGAGAAGCTCCGGAGTGGCACGGTTTGATTTTATTTACTGCAATGTTTACCGAAGGTTGAGGAGTGTGCTGTTCAATCAACGGCCGAGCGGCAGGATTTCAGTGGATTTGAATCTGTGGGAATGCATTAAATCCTGAAGGGAATAAGACAGATAGCTGTGTATTGGTGCACCAACACAAAAAATGTTCATTGGTACAACGCAGTGGCACTGGGTCAGCTTGGACACACAGCTGTATTTCTGGATCCCTAGAACGACCTCAAGGTTGACGTGTGTCCGTGAAGTATTGGCCCCTCCGGGAGACTAATAGCTCCAGTAATGAAGCGTCGTTTGACTGCGTGATTCATTCAAACACCCAAATCTTTATCACTGTGTTTGTAAAGGCAGGCCATCCTGCAGTAGAGCGCGGTCTTGATCTGGAACGTATTCACAAACTCTTCCACCAAATCTCAAGCCGAGCAGCTCAGATGAAACAGGTATCATGATCCAGACACTGTGGCACCAAGACGAGTCTCTGATTAAACCCAGAGTTGATTACTCACCATCAGCGCTGAGGAACCTGTCACATTACTGTGTTGCTCTCAAAAAAAGTAATTAATTAGTCTTGTTTTCTGAGGCAGGAATCAATACTATCATTGCTCATAGCTCCAATCGTGCGTCTTGTTGAGGAGAGGTGCACTATTAACTTTACTCTTCGAGTGATTCACCTGCTGCAAGAGAAAACAGCACTCAAAGGGTTTCGAACAGGAAGATTTCTTTTTATGTTTTTAAAGAAGCCTCTACTTCTTGCCAAGCCTGATCTTTCTGTTCATCATATAATCCTGGGGGAAATACTCAACTGTTTTAGCTTTTGATGATGATAATAATAATAAGAAGAAGAAGAAGAAGAAGAAGAAATGTTTCTTGAGCAGTAAATCATCATATTATTCTGATTTCTGAAGATCATGTGACACTGAAGACTGGAGGAATGATGCTGAAAATACAGCGGAGCATCACAGAAATACATTACACTTTAACACAGATTCACACAGAAAACAGATGTTATACACTAGAATAATATGTCTCAATATTACTGTATTTTTGATCAAATAGATGCAGCCTTGGTGAGCCGAAGAGACTTCTTAAAGCTTTGACTGGTAGTGTTTATTGAAGGAAGAACCCAAGTTATCTAGAGACCAGATCACAGCACTCTTTATATCACAAGTGTTTACGCAGAAGACAGCGTGTTCTTTGATTAGCTCCTGAACGCTGATTCCTGTCTCTTCAGCGCAGTGTTTCTAGCGGATCACAGCGTGTCACATGTGTTCACGGAGGGACATTACTCTCTCGCAGTGTGTGATTCAGAAACGCCTCCCATCCCAGAGAATCTGAGCCGAGACCAGACGCTTGACGTTACAGATCTTCATGTCAAATCATGACTTCAGACAGAATCAGATGGCAGGC
Source organism: Carassius gibelio (assembly GCF_023724105.1). Classification (NCBI taxonomy): domain Eukaryota; kingdom Metazoa; phylum Chordata; class Actinopteri; order Cypriniformes; family Cyprinidae; genus Carassius; species Carassius gibelio. Next base: position 40,289,903 of record NC_068402.1, on the reverse strand, counting down.
ATTAGAGTCAGATGGATCCCAGGATGAGGTCGTGTTGGTGACGCTGACGCTTGACTCGTTGCTCCATTCGGGGAAAAGCCTTCGGCGACAAGCCAGAGGCACCGCCATCGGATTATTTAAGAAACTAACACTTAAACGGACAGACATCTCACGTTTAATACTGCTCCATCATGTCACATGTTCTTTCCCATGATGCAGTGTGCTGTTTTACACGACACGCTGCATTCAACAGTCAAGACACGTGACATGACAATCAGACATGAAGCTGTACTGCAGCAGAACGAGGAACAGACAACAATAAACTGTTTACAATGTGTCTTCATCTATCAGCACTTCATGTGTACTTTCATCTGATAGTTTTATTAACTGATTCATTCAGTTTGCTTCACTTTCTGACGTAAATTACAGTGACCAAAATATTGTGCTTTTATAACCATTAACTAATATTTTCTACACTTTTTGTGTCAAATATTCTCATCAAAATGTATACTTTTTTTATATATTGTCTTGCTGACAGTTTAGTTCTGTAGCGTAAAAGCTGATGATAATTATGAAAATCTGGAAATTGCGGTTAATCATAATAGACTAGCTCATCATGAGAGACTGATTCATCAGTTATTACAAGATCACACACACACACGCACACACACACACACACACACACACACTGATGAGACTAAAATCAGGTTCATCTAGTATTGAAAGTATGTGTAAAAACATTCTTTTAAAATTCTAGCATAATTCATATTAAAAGAGTGGGTCACCCATGATTTGTGTGAAAATAATTACATATTACATAATTTTCAAAGCCTATATAAGTAGAAAAATGCAGGATAGATTTATTGTGACGACCATTTAACAGAAAGGAGCAATTCTAAATCTTTTAGAGTCATTTAAGTAAAGAAAGCAATCACACAAATGTGGCCAAAGTTGAAGAAATGGTTATTTAGCTTTTTGTGGTTCCAGATTAAAATGTTATGCAACAGATATTCGACAATTCTGCAAAATCTGATTGTCTTCATATAAACTCTGTCACTGATGGATTCAGAAAATAATTGCTGTTTTTTATTGTATGTTCACGATAAATCTTGACAGTGGCTTCTGTTCGATTATCAGTTTAAAATAATGGACACGGCTTCTGAGATTAATCAAATGAACCAGAATGCAAACCATTGTGCAGAGTTTATCTAAAAGTGGAAAGAGAATATTAACACAGAACAGCTAAGAAATAAATGCCCTCTGACAGACTAATGCTAATTAGCTCTTTCTAAAGCTAATGCTAATACAGCAACATTGACTACATATTAGAGTGATGCTAAACATGACGAACGAGAAATAAATAAATAATAAAATAATAAAAAGGTGTGCTTCACTGCTTCTCAACTAGTTTTGCTTCTGGGCCCAGATTCTGAACCAGAACTGTTCATCACACAAGAGCAACACATCTCCATAAATTAATGATTCAATTAATAAACAAGCCTTGTTGGAAGCATACCAATTAATAAAACTAAGTTATATTCTTTTTCTTGTGTACTTTTGATCACATCTGCCTAATTTGATTAGGCCTACAGGAAACAACAATTTGCAGCGAAACTTAATTATCTTAAAAGTAAAATTCATTGATGTGAATTTTGTTGACTACCCTCAAACAGGTTTAAAAACAGCAAAGGAGAACTGGTTTGGAAAGCTTTCCATGAGTTTGAAGTAAAAGGCTTTCAGTTCTGGCAGATTTTACCATATTAGTGTAACTCGCTCTCTCCAGCTGTCGATGCGATTGATTGACAGTTTCCATGGTGACAGCTGCAGTTGTCGAGGAGACAGATCACCGTGCGTAACGAGAGACAGTCGCTGCTCAGCCCAGCTATGACAGCTTCCAGAGTCGCTCTGACACCGGACCACAGAAAGATGGAGAAATGCATTCTAATGCTGCAGAAGTGCTGGAGAGACTCACTGGGAGCCACTGACTTCCACACACTCTTAAAGGGGCTTTATGATTTCAAGTTTCCCCTTCTCTTTGGAGAGTTACACGCTCGTGGTGCATAAAGAAGATCTGTAAAGTTGCAAAGACTAAAGTCTCAAATCCAAAGAGATATTCTTTATCAAAGTTAAGAGTCATCCACTCCCTCCTAAAACACCTCGTTCTAGCACGCCCCCACATCACGAAGAGGGAAGATTGGCATAATGCCTCCAATATTCATGCAAAGAAAGTATCCGTAACTTTCATTCTCGCTGTTACGGCCGCCATGTTGTGGAGATGCTGTTTATTTCATTGTGAAAGCAAAACTATTTAGTTTGGTCTTCCAAAAGAGGACACAACTAGAAATCAGTGGTTAAGTTGTATTTTCAACAGTTCAACCCAAATATTCAGATCTGTGCAGCACATTTAATGAAGGAGTCTCTCCTATGAGAGTAGCCTACAATGCCGGTGTCTGTTTCTATAAAGTGAGACATTTCCAACTTTACGAGGACAGTCTGACACTTCTGACTCACAGTCTGTAAGTACGTTTACCTATTTAAAGACTGTGCCAATGATGTTTCAAACGTGAGTTTTGAGCAGTGTAGAGTAGTGCTTCTTGTTTGTTATTTCTCAGATCACAAATACAGACATGGTTTTATGTTTACGCAGCATGATACGCAACATAACACATAGTGTAAAAAGACAGTATAAGTCATTATAATCAGTAATTATGTCTCCGCTGGATGCAACAAATGACTCATTGAAATGGGTTTTATTGGTTTTTGGGAGACAGCATCACAGTATGATGAGGGGCATAACATTTCCATCACACTTTTTAGGTATTCAGCCAATCACAACACACTGGATAGCTGGCCAATCAGAGCACACCTTGGTTTTCAGAACGATGAGCTTTGTAAAAATAGACGCATTTCAGAAAGGCGGGGCATAGAGGAGCATCAATAATGTACAGTATGTGGTAAATAGTGTGTGTTTTTACACCAAATACACAAAATAATGTCCTTTTGAGCAACGTCATATGACCCCTTTAAAAATAAAGGTACTAAAAAGGTTCTTCACAATGATCCCATGGGAATAGAAGAACCATTGAGTCAAAGGTTATGAGTTGGGACAAGAATAATGAGGGTGGGTTAAAAGATTGATTATAAGATTTTTTTTTTTTTTTTTTTTTAATTTAATGTGTTTGTTTAATGGTTGTTGTGTAATAAGGATATGTTGTATGTGGTGGGATAATTCATATGATGGAATTGTGTATGGTTATATAAGGGGTTGGAAAATAACAAGCTTTTTGCTTCATCCCGCTCCTTTTCGAACACATGTAATTTTATTTTTGATATTGCGTTTATGTGGTAACACAATTGCTGTATGTTCATATTTTACTTTATTTTTATTTTTATTATTTTATTGGTTGTTGTTCGAAAAAAAAAAAAATAAAGAGTAAGAATAAAGAGTAAAGGTTATTTAACCCCTTACCAGTCACCTCCCATTTTTGGCATGGAGACAGAAATTACATACAGAATAAAAAAGTTTCTGCTCATGATTCTTGCTGACTAGATACATAATCAACATTTGTTCACAAAGCTGACACTTCAAAGTTTACTGTTCAGGAATCAGAATCACTCAGACTGTTATGATAATAGAGATATATAAGCTCAAACATAAAAACAAAAATAAAAATATTTAAAACTATTTTTTAAATGTATAAAAAACAGTTGATGTAGAATATGAGTTTAGAAACATAGTGTAGCTAAAGCTTTTGGTATGTCAAGGTTTACCATGCCACAAAGCTCCAATCTCGCTTCAATCTTAGTAGAGGGAGAGCTGTCGGATGACGATTTGTCTGCGCTACCGTCCTCTGGGACGGTGACAAAGCCTGAGTCGGATCCCGAAGTGGCAGCTATGATTTCTCGGGCCACCGAGAGGGTAGAGCTCGAGTGGAATCCCCCACCGCGTCCCGAACCCACGCGGGCTGGATGATTGGTTTCTCGGGGGTGGTGTGTGCTGTTTCTCAGCGCCCCACCCCAGTGCCTTTCTTTCCGGAAGTGCATGTATTCAGGAATCCCGTCGGTGGAGCGAGAGCATCAACAAAGGCCCTACTCACGCACCCTCTGCCAACCCGTGGAACCAGGTGAGCCCTGCACCCCACACTCGCACCACACTCCGGCAGGCTCACAAGCCGCCCGAGTTGGGTCCCTGTGTTCCACCTCACTGCCCCACTGTGGGAGGACTGGCATATCATTCGAAGGACTGGCATATCAGTACAAGGTCCCTCCCTTCGGGCTGTCCCGGTCTCCCCGTGTCTTCACGAAAGCCACGAAGGCAGCTCTCGTTCCTCTTAGAGAGCAGGGTGTTCGCATTCTCAACTACGTGGCAGAGGATCTCTTTTCTCGGTATATAGTTGGATTCGGTCGAACAGACAGCACGCCTCACAGAGGAACGTGCGCGGTCGGTGCTAGCCTGCTTGAATACGTTCAAAAGCAGGACAGTGGTCCCACTGAAACTCTTTAAGAGGCTCCAGGGGCATATGGGGGCCGTGGCGGCACTTACAACACTCGGCCTATTACATATGAGACCACTCCAGCACTGGCTTTATGGCCGAGTCCCGAGGTGGGTGTGGAAGCGCGGCACTCACCAGGTCTAAGTTACACCGGCCTGTCACCAAACCCTAACTCCGTGGTCAGATCTTGCATATCTCTGGGCAGGGGTGCCCCTAGAGCAGATCTCCAGGCATGCTATGGTTTACACGGATGCCTCCACCACCGTCTGGGGGGCCACGTACAATGGGCATGCAGTCTCAGGGGTTTGGACGGGCCCGCAGCTGCAGTGGAACATCAATTGCCTAGAGTTGTTAGCAGGGCACCTTGCCTTGAACGGTCTCAAAGGTCTCTTACGAGGCAAGCATGTGCTGGTCCGAATGGACAACACTGCGACTGTTGCGTACATCAACCGACAAGGTGGTCTGTGCTCTCGTCGCATCTCGCAACTCGCCCGCCACCTCCTCCTTTGGAGTCAGAAGGTTCTGAGGTCACTTTGTGCCGTTCACATTCCAGGACTGCTCAGTTGTACAGCCGACGAGCTGTCTCAAGCAATGCTCTTGGGAGAATGGCAACTCCATCCCCTGATGGTCTCTTGGGAGAATGGCAACTCCATCCCCTGATGGTCCAGCTGATTTGGGGGCGGTTCAGAGCCGCTCAGGTAGAACTGTTTGCTGCTCCAGAGACCTCTCACTGCCAGTTGTTCTACTCCCTGCCCGAGGGAACTCTCGGCATGGACGTACTGGCACACAACTGGCCGCGGGACCTACGCAAGTATGCGTTTCCCCCAGTGAGCCTTCTCGCACAGACACTGTGCAAAGTCTGGGAGGACGAGGAGCAAGTCTTGCTAGTAGCACCATATTGGCCCACGCAGACCTGGTTCCCCGAACTTGTGCTCCTTGGGACAGCCCCTCCTTGGCCAATTCCTCTGATGAAGGATCTATTGACTCAGAGATGGGGCACCTTTGGAAACTCCATGTCTGGTCCCTGGATGGGACGCGGTGGTTCTAGGTGACCTACCCCAAGAGGTAGCAAACACCATCACTTCGGCAAGAGCACTGTCTAAGAGACACGCTTACGCCTTGAAGTGGAACCTGTTCTTCCAGTGGTGTTCTTCTCGCCGAGAGGACCCCCGAAGATGCCTGACTGCGGTCGTGCTGTCCTTTCTACAGCAAGGGCTGGAGCGAAGGCTGTCTCCCTCCACCCTCAAAGTCCAGGTTGCTGTTACTGCTGTGTACCATGACCCCGTGAATGGGAAGTCTTTGGGTAAGCATGACCTCATCATCAGGTTCCTTAGAGGGGCCAGGAGGTTACCTAATAGTGGCGCAGGCAGCTCGCACAGGGCACTGGAAGGGGCAGCACCCATGGCGCTTTGACATGGATCCCATATTCGTCGGTCACTGTCTTGGCGTCGAGAGTGACCGACTGAAAGGGAACATCTCGGTTACGTATGGTAACCCTCATTCCCTGAAGGAGGGAACGGAGATGCCACGTCCCATCGCCATGGTTGCTGTACCGCCGCTGAGCTGCCGGGTCCCCGGCCTGGCTCCTCAGCAAAAAACTGGAATGCATTGCACCTGCTGCCTTCTTATACTCACGCAGTGATCAGCGGCAGCTGGATGCAATAAGTGCATGCCAATGTGCATTGGCTCATTTAGTTAAATGTATTAAAAAAAATTGTTGATGTAGGATATGAGTTTAGAAACACAGTGTAGCTAAAGCTAAAAGCCTATCAATGCTTCATTTGAAATTTCATAATCGAATCTGTAAAATTGAATTTTATGAAATATGTCATGGCCATGTCATGTGTGTTTTTAGAGAAGGCTAATCAGATTGATTTATGGCACTTGTCACCTCCTCACTCCTAAACTCACTCCTAAACAATCCTTCTCGTGTTTGGACTGGCAAAACTGCCCCATTCGTGATTCTGTTGTTTTTACTAAACAAGTCTTATTACTAGCCTTACTATAAAAATACAACAAAATATTTTCTTACGACCTTACGTGAATTATTGTCAAAAAGCATTTTGAAGAAGAACCGCACCTGTTAGTAACTGCATTAACTCACTTTAAACCCCATCAAGTGTTTGTCATAACTTTCTTTTGCAGAATTATCTGTTTCTTACCTTTTTTATTATCTGAAGTAGGGCTTCACAATTAATTGAAATGGAATCGAAATACTGATTCAACAGAAGCTGTGATTTTCATGCCTATCTTTCAGAGAAGCACGGTTCTGTGATCAGCAGTAAATCTCCATCAGAAGGCATGGGGGGGGGGGTGTCTGAAAATATGACCTGAAGAAGAAACCCAGGAAATCGCTGCAGCTGAATAAAGAGAAGATTTAACTGCTTTAATTGATTCAATGTTACTAATAAACAAACGACTATGACAATACATGGTTTATCGTATTTTTTCTTTTATATGGCTTTTTTGCGTAAAGGCTTGTTCACACGGCAGGATAATTAGGCCGATTTTAGCCCCGATTCACCCCTTCCGACAATCTTAGGATGCTCCGATTATCGTAAAATAATCTGATCAAATATTCCTGCCGTGTGTGGTGTATTAAGACTGCTCTCCTCTGCTCGGAAGAATGTCGGGACCGCTCCGATCTCAAATCGGGGATATCCAACATGTTGGATTTATTTGGCACGATTTCTTCTCGTGTGTGGTGTCCCCCGAGGACAAAAAATCACGCAGCCTGTGGACTGTGGCGTGTAGCCAATCAGAAAGCGAGGTGACGAGGCGGTGAGGAAGTACTGAGAAACAAAATCAAAACAGCCAGCGTATATAATATAACAAATACAAATAAAGTCGATGGGCATAACTACATCCACAACTGCAGTCCACCAGAGTACATGGAAACGAATATATGAACGTTTATTTCAACGGTTATTAATCTGTGTAGTACGTAACAACATTTCTATGAGATAAAACAACAACTTATCTCCATATTATGATATAGCAAGTATAGTTCACGCTTGCGTTGTCTCCACCTCTTTGACCATCGCCTTTTCTTGTTTTTCTTATGCTTTTTTTTCTGCTAAAACAAAGCACAAACTATGGCCACTGCATCCTCTTCGTCCGCCATGATTGTTTACTCTAAAGTCACGTTTGATCTCGAGGGATTTTGCGAGATTTCCCGTCTGACCTGGGAATGCTCGGGAGTCAAATCGGTTCGTGTGTGATGTGTTGATATTGCCGTGTGGCTGCACACCACACACGGAACGACCAAAACTGTTAGACCCGTGATTTTTTATCGCTGTGTGTGGGGTCTCTCAGGTTTGGAAAATCGGCCGACAATTTTAAAATCGTCCCGTGTGAACCAGGCCTAACTTGCCAGTGAACTGCGGCTCTTTGTAGTAAATGCTGCTCCATCTGAAAGCAGGTGATGATGATTTACTGCTGATTACAGAACTGGCTTTACTAACATAATGTCCATGACAATCACATTAAATGTGCAGCCCTAATCTGAAGAACCTAATAATACAAAAAAAAAAAATATAATAATAAAAAAAAAAAAATTATAATAAATATAAGTCAATGGCTACAAGCCACCGTTTGGCCAGCAGCTTCTTCAGAAAATAAAGAAACCCATCCAGGTTTGGAAATGATGACCATGTTAATGTCAGTCATGATGCTGGTGATGAAGGTGAACGTGTCTGATCACGCTGCAGTGTTTCAGGGATCCCGTGGTAATGAATCGAGGGCTCAGACTCCCACAGTTCTCTCTGTCCAGCGCTCTTTCTCTCTGACTGATCACATATATTGTGTCTCTTCCCTCTATTTTACAGCTCAGAGCCGCAACGTCAATCTGTCGCTTCTCTCTCACCGAAAGAAAGAGATTTTTTATTTTTTTAAAATATAAATCAGCCTCCAGACTTTCATCAGTTTCCCAGTGTTTGATGCGCTGGACGTCTCAGACGACCCTCTCTCCTTTCACAAAGACTCCAGTGAGCCGCCTAGCTAGACAGCACTGACACACATCACAGACCATCACGCTAAACACTCAGTCCTCTGCCCACAGTGCACTGCAGCAAACTCACGGTGGAAAATATGACAGAGAAATCTTGACTATAAATACCATAAAAGTCATTGAAATCATTCTCATTAAAAATGGACTGTTTAAGCCATGTTTATGTATGCTGTGTGTCTCTGAATATTATAGCAAACTAGTAAAAAACAAAAAAAACAAAACTAAGACTTATGGGATGGGGCATCACTGCGGAATTTGGGCAGTAAAACAACAACGACAGTTATGATTATTATCATCATTATTATAAAATAAATTATTTATTTGTTTGTTTGTTTGATTAATTTAAGTGACTTCTAAAATGAAAATGGCTTTTATATTGTTTCTATATTGCATTTCTTAATAACATCTTGGATGTTTAAACATCTGAGAAAATAAACAGCATTTTATTCTGGAAACCACTTCATACAGACACTAACCCCAGCTGCCTTCAGGACGTCACACTGCTAACTGCAAATAAATAAACACTTCACCATTATATTAGTTAATTTATGATATGAGCTGTATTTCTCAAGTATAGTTCTCTATGGGCCTGTTTAGAGCTGGTCACTTCATGGGTTTTCTCTGATTGGATGGCTATATGATTTGTCAAAACATTTCCATTTACACTTGGCCACATCAATGTGTCTTTGCAAAATGGATATAAATAAGGTCTTCACTTCCATGCTATATGCAAATTTAAAGGAGTTTGCCTCAACGAAAGCAACAGATGAGCACTGCATTTAATTCATTATCAACTCATTTCAAGATCAAATACATTCTGATATGGTTTGAGCAATCAAATGAAATCCGGGCATTTACACCTGCTCTTTTCACAATCAGAGAAAACACATGAAGTATCTAACTCACCTGTGCTGTGTGTCTTAGTGTGTTTGAGTCAGTTTGATGACTTCATGAGTGAATACAGTGTGCAACAAAAGCAGAACACACACACACACACACACACACACACACACACACACACACACACAGGTTGGTTCTGTTAATTGCACTGAGAGTTATAGGCTGTATTGATGAGGTCTAATCACGGCTGTCAATGATATTTATGAGCTCGGCGTCACAAACGTGCTGGTCAGATTAAAGCCTCATTAATAAAGTCTTGCAGCAGGTATTAAACAGCTCATCTCACTCCAGCAGGAAGAACGCTTACACCACATTATAATTCAGTAATACGACAACAACCCCACCACCAGCTTGTGAGTGTGTGTGTGTGTGTGTGTGTGTGTGTGTGTGTGTGTGAACTCTGGCTGGGTGAATCCCAGTAATTAAAACATAAATTGGGCCTATTGAGGGGGAAGCTGAACTCACAGCCCGAACAACCCCCTGATTTCTGCTCCGCAAACACACGCTTTCAGATCAAAAACCAAACAATCTGATCTGAATCATAGTGACATGAATGCAGAGCTTTATCAGAGAGACACAGAAACACACACATGAAGCCTATTTCACAGCCTGCGGGGTCAAAGGTCAGAGGGTCCAAGGTCAATGCTGTAACTACACAAACATCCCTCTCGCCGAAGTAAGGCGTGTGTTTGAGAAAGCGATTACAGACATTCAGAGGTCATGAGTCAGATTCCTCACCAGCTTGTGATGCTGTGTTCGTGTGTGTGACTGGAATATGAAGAGTACTGTAGTCTCATATGGAGTACAACACATGGCATAGAGTGTGTGTGGTGTCTAACATGAGCTGACGGAGCAGAGAGATCTACTAATGATGCCTGGAGGTCATAACACTCTCTCTCTTTCTCTTTATTCACTAGATTAATCAGGACGTCTCATACACAGGTATAAATAAACCTAACCATGACTAAATCTAACTTGAACCTAACTATAACTAAATCTACCCAAACCTATCTTAAACCAATCCCACGAGTTAATGGAGCATGTGTAGATAAACGTGTGACATCAGTAATGAACAGCCAATCACACGCCTTGATACTGTGACTCACTTCTTGTGATAGAGTCAAAGATCAAACAATATGAAGAATTTAAACAGATTTACAAGATGAAACAATCTATCAATCAAAGAGGAAAACTTAAAGAAAACATCTTGCCATATAAGTGCAAGTAAAAGCTGTAACGTTAGTTTATAGAGTTAATAATATTTATAGGTATAAAACATTTTAAAATATAAGCTCATATGTAGACTTGTTTAAAGCTTCTGATTCTAAAACATTTATATTGCATTTTATTCATATTTGTATATTAATTTAAAATAAAAGCTTAATAATTACTATTAAACTAAGCTAGCTTGTGTAATGTATTAAGGGTATAATAATCATAACAATCATATAAAATAATTATAAAGAAGAATTATCTATAAAATCAGACAATTTTATCTTTAACAATGTTTTGCTAAGTAGCGTCCTTTAATTTGGATTAAGAGAAACGGGGGGAGTGGCTTTATTGTATCAGAGATGTGTCACTTAGCTTGAAGCTGATTGAGCAAATGTCAGTTTGAGTTCTCTAAACCAGAACATAACCCACCCCAGAGCAGGGGTCTTACAGGATTAGTTTTGAGTTGATAAAACCAAAACTCTCCAATGCGGCTTTGTTGGTACCATGATGCTGTTCATCCAACTTTCTTTGTAAACTCAGGTTTTGATCCTGAGTTTGTGGAGCGCGTGCACATGAACGTGTGACATCACTGGCGAACAGCCAATCACAAGCCTTCCAACAGAAAGCAAGTTTGATTTACTTCTGGCGAGAGACCCAGCGAGATTCAAAACTAAAAGTTAAAGGTTTTGCCAAAGGTTAAGAGATTGAAGAATATGACAAATTTAAATTTCATATGAAAAATGGAGGACAAATAAAATAAATGATCTTGCTCTATCTGTGTAGTTTATACATATGAAAATATAGAGAGACTAAACTGAATCTTACCGGGCTAGCCAGCTAAACCGGCTTCATGGTACAGCTGCTGATTTATTTCTCAATGTGAACAGCTTGGTAAATGTCTTATGATGTTTAACAGGTTAAGTTAACCCCAGGAAATGGGAGACAATTTTAGAAATTGACCGATAATTGGTTTTATCAATATTTACATGAATGACTCATTTATATTAAGTACAACATAAAATTCAAGTGTTTTTTTTTTTGTTTTTGTTTTTGTTTATATTTATTTATTAGCATTTAACTACTATATATACACCATATATTGAAATATGGGGTGCATATTTGCTAGTCCACATAATGCCTGATTTACCAGTGGACTTATTAAAGTTTTTTTTTTTTTTTTGACTAAACAGCTGATGTCAGGAAACATCTAGAAGTAACCATTACTGTCACTAACACTAGTTCAATAAGTACTTCATCATCACTGACGGGTTTTCACTGCAAAACAATAATGGACATTTTCCACAAATATCGCTTATAGTTTTGAGAAGTGCTGCAGAAAAAAATAAATAAAATAAAATTACATGAAACTATTTCTATTATGTAGTTCAGTTAGTGTTTAGCTGCTCTGGCAAATAAAGCAAGCTTTGGGAATCACACATAAAAAGAAACCTGGCAGATGTTTCCTGCAACTCTGATTTGTTTTTCTGTGCTTTTCATTTTTCTTCACAGGCAAAATCATTGTGAGAGAAGCTTGTGATACAATCCAAACACACACACACACACACACACACACACACACTCACACACACACGCTGTCTGCCAGCCATGTGAAGAATGAGCTGATGTCTGAGCGAGTTTCTCTGCACTGATGGATCCTGCTGTAGGTGGATAAAACACTTCAGTTTGCCTTTGTTTGTTTCCTCAGAGTTTGTATTAATGACGTGCCAGCGACTCTGTCGAGATGCTCCCAGCATGCTTTGCTCGTGCTAACAGAGCTGATTGGATCGGGGCGGGCATTCATCACTGTCAGTCACAGCTCAGCGGCGGTTCTGATTGGATGCTCAAGATTTAGAGAGAACAAAGGCTCAGCACAATGATTTCACAATCAGCAAACTAGACAGTGTGTGTGTGTGTGTGTGTGTGTGTGTGTGTGTGAGACGGTTCTGCTGCTGAGGCACTACACCTGCCCTCCGTCAGCAGGTCGGCCGCCGCCGAACACGCTTACACATGCACACACACACAGAAGCCACGGTACGTTACCTCTGAAAGCCCTGGTGAAGATCCGGAGGACTCAGGAGCTGAAAAACAAAAGCAGTTCAGTTTAAAACCACACAAACACACACGAAAGCGCCTCGCTCGTCCCATCAGTCTAATCTCAGGAATCAGTCAGCGGAGGGAAACACACCGCTGTAAAGTTCATCACACCATCAGCGGCGGCTCAGTGTGGGAAGCATTCGTTTGGAGAGTAATTGAACCGAAAGGTCAGAGATTATTGGACAGCTGACAATCGAGGAAAACCGCTGATTCATTTTAAGTGAATTTCTCTGACACTGTGAGCGATCAGCGATGCTCTCGACGGCCACGACATGAGTTTGAGTGACAGTAAAGACTGGAAATACTTCTGTTGTTTTGTGTTCTTCTCTTTCAAGACATCATAAAAAATTAGTATTAGTGCAAAAATACTGACAACATATGAACAAATAACATTAAATCGATACGACACAGGCGCAAAATAGCTTAAGACATGCTTTCTTTTGGGCGTTAAATAATAACACAAACACCAGTAATTTGACAAGAGCAGATGTTAGTGATTCATGATTCAGTTTAATACTCTCCTGCCATACATTCTGTGTCTGAAAGGGAAACTCCTACAAATGCATATTCAATAAGGTCAGGCGCAAGAATAACAGTGACTACGTTTACATGCTGTTAAAATTCGGGTTATGGTCGGGTTAAGGTCACTATTTGGGTTTCTGAAACATTCGGGATAACCCGTTTACATGCGTGAGCAGAGAGAGTTACTCCTGTATACATGGAATGTGTAATCAGTCGCCAATATCCCGATGTAAACGGCGACGCACGGTTAGCGTCTGGACGTAAGACGCAATATGCGTCATTTCCGATTCTTCTTCCTGTATCCAAAGATTCAAAAGACCAAGATTCCTTGCGAATAGAACATGCACAGAACACACATTTTGATGGGGATATGCCGAAAGAAAACAAGACCAAATATTCGGGTTAGAAAAGGGGTACCCCAGGTTTTTAAAAACCGGGATATGAGCATATCCGGGTTTTTGCCGGTGTTTACATGGCCGTGCGCGACCGGGTTATTGCTAATATCCCGGTTTTGAACGGGTTATTGGCTGCATGTAAACGTAGTCTGTGTCCATGCCTTTTCAGCAATAATTCTTCACTGCTCATCTTCAGTCAATCCTGACAGCACTATTGAGTACTGATGGAGTTTTACAGCTCCTGATTGGCTGA